>NC_060267.1:154355054-154655054 GCF_021613505.1 Equus quagga | reverse complement strand
ATACAATAACTAAAGGTTATGTATTAGTAATACGGATGCCAGGCTCTTACATAGGTGGTGGGGAATCTTGGTGCCCAGAATCAGAAAGAAGACAAATAAGAATTGGATCCACATTAAACCTAATCATTTAGACCTCTTCTTTCCCACTGGACTTCAAGCTTTGTGAGGTGAACCGTGTCTGTTTTTCCCCAGTTCCTCTCACAGTGCCTAGGACATAGCAGATATCAGGTTAATAAATAAATGAATAAGGGAACAACTCAGGGAAAGGACTGCCAGTTCGTAGTATCCCCAGACCATAGCATAGAACCTGGCACTAGTATATGCTCAATAAACAATTACAGACCTGAATGTCTTCCTGGAACTTAAAATAGCAAGTTGTTAGGCTTTGTGAAATTCAGCAATTATTTATTATATAACTAGGTTGATCTTTACAGACTAGTTAATATTTCAGGCTTGTGGTTCCTAAATAAGCAAGGGCCAGATCTTATTCTACAAATGGGCCCCAACAAGGTAATCTCCCTATAGGTGCCACCAGCTTGCCTAGCCTTGAAGGGGCCAACTCTTGATTTGTTTACTCTGACTCCTATGACTCTTTATGAAGTATGTTCAAAAATCAAATCCATCCTTGTTCTGTTATAGGAATGAGGTGAGGTGGGGCAGTCCATGTTGTGGAGCCATGTTACAGAAACTAGAACATCTGGTAGCGCCTGGAATATGTCTCCCAGAATGCAGTGTAATAGAGAATGAGGAACAATGGATTGGGAGTCTAAAGGCTCTGGTTTGGGTGCCTGCTTTGCCAAAACCCATAATGACTTGCTTACCTTCTTTGAGTCTTTTTCTCCTTGTCTGCAACAGAGACATTTTTTTTGAAGTAACAGTATCAAGGAAATCATGTCCAGAATAAAAAAAAAATTACAGCTGGAAGATACATGTATCTGTTTGCAAACATACAATCACATGATGAATACCAATTTGCTCATAAGTAAGTTCTTACAGATGAATTTCTGATGCTTTGTTAGAGAACTTGAAAATTCAAATACAAGTATTTCCCATTCCATCTGTGAAAGGAGCCTATAGATATGAAGTCTAATAGACTTATTTGATGCATTAGAAAACTTCTTTTAAGTTCATGATTTGTTCGTTTTTTTTCTCTTTTTCTTCCTATTACAGGCAAAATAATATTTGCCAACTCAGTCCTAGAGTTGGATGGGACTGCTTTGCCTCCTTATCCATCCAATGTGTGGTACTTTGGTCTAATTAAAATACTTTCTCAATGTGCTATCAAAGAAATTCTAATCATTACAACATCAACAGCATACAGGAAACCACCATCTTGATGTTAGAAAAGAAACAGGAAGCCCTGCTTATCTCTGGGCCGTCAAGATTTCTGAAGCACTTACCTTCTCTGCTGGGTTCATACTCTGACACCAAAGCTGTCAAATCATTTGTGACATTTCCCAAGACTTAACCTAGTTCTTCACAATACCTCCAGCTTGGGAGTACTTTGCCGAAGAAAACATTGCAGAAGTTCACGTCAGGAAAAGAGGACAGATATTAAAACAACTCAAGATCAAATAATAATTTAGTAGTCTTTTCAAATACCGCTTAATTTGAAGAGGATCTAACACTGTATGTACAGTAGGACCTCAATTTTGGAAAACACACCCATAAACATGCAAATACACACACACCCTCGAAAAGAAGATGGAAAGAAATACACCAATATGATAGCCATTGCGCTTTCTAGGTGGTGGGTGCAGGACGCAGTTTTACCTGCTTCTTTCTGCTTATCTGTGTTATCCAAATTATATCCAATAAACGTACATTACTTTTGTAATCAGAAAATGTTATAAAAAGAAATATTATTGAAAACTATGTTAAATGAAACCCTAGTGCTTTTCAGATATTCCATGTTGGAAATCATAGAATTCTTGAGTGGGAAAGATGCATCTAATCTAAATACTATAATTTAATAGAGGGAGAAGCTCAGAGAAGTAAAATGAGTCGCTCGTGGTCAGGGGATAGAGGTGGGCAGGGATATGAGGGAGGCCAGGATCAGAAACTCAGGTGGGAGATCTGTGAGTCCTCCAAACGTGGTTGTTGTTGTAGAACCCGTTAACATACCTGTAATACAAAGGTAGCTCTCCAGAATAAAAACGACTCTAAGATCTACTCCAAGGGTTCACTGGAAGGGAAGTGCAATTTTTCTAAAAAACACGATAAAATATCTTGTCCCACTTGAATAATATGCCCAATTATAAGAAAATAAACTTTGTCATTGCTGGCAACAGGTGAGCTCAGTCTCATCAGGCTGAGTGGGCTGCTCTCCCAGCCGAGAGATGCTGGGCGGACTCGAGGCCCAGCATCTGCCGTCTCCACCAACAACCTAAATGAGGCATCAGCTACCAAGAAAGGCCTAAACCCACAGACGGGGGGAAGAGGATGATGACCAGACTTTTCCATGAAAAGGAGAAGAAAAAACCAGATTTTGACGCTGTAAACAGGAGCCCAAAATAAAACGCAATAACCTTGTAAGAGAGGTTTTTAAAAATTCCATTTTACAGATGAGTAAACTGACATTGAGAAGTTAAAATATGTGTCTAAGATTATAGCTAGTAAATAGCATAGGCAAAATATGAACCCAGGTTACCTTCCACCCAGACTAGTATGCTTTCTAATCTTTTCTACAATCATGAAACCCTGTTTATTAGGAAGTACAATAACATTGCATAAAATAGATGACACAGAATGTTAAATTGGAAGTTTTGGCCAAAGAGCAAGGGTACAGATGATATCACAGACTATCAGATGGGACTCTCAAAGTAGCCACTAACCTGTTAGAGATCTGAGATGGATGCTGTTTGTGCCCCACCCTGGGCCCCTTTACTGGGCTAGTGCATCCCTTCCCAGCTGCTATGAGTGTTGACTCCTAAAGGCTCGCCGCTGCCTCCTTATCTGGAGGATTGCCCTTAACTGAACCACCAATGAGACCCACCTCACCTGGGAGGGAGCCCCCATCTCATCATTGACTGACATGGAAGTCCAAAGGCTGAATTTAAGGTAGGACCCACCTTGTGGTACAATTCATGTTCCAGAGCTCCCCGTGGTATCTGAAGGAATCCTGTCTCCAACTGAGACCATATCCTTGCTTAGCTTCCTTCCCCTGCTCCATTTTGCATCCCTCTTTCCCTTCCTCCTGAAAGCATTCCTTCAATAAATCACTTAACAAGAATGAGGGTTGCCAGATTTAGGAAAAACAAACGAACACACAAGATGCTCAATTAAATTTGAACTTCAGGTAAACAAAGAATATTTTAGTGTAAGTGCATCTCATGCAATGTTCGGAACATACTTTTCCTAAAAAATTATTCACTTCTTATCAGAAATTCAAATTTAACTGGGCGTCTTGTATTTTATCTGGCAACCCTAATAAGAGTTTGTATTTCAGATTCTGCTTCTGGGGATCCTAACCCACAACAAATATACAAAAGTAACCAGCAGTGGAAATAGGGGGATTTTTGTGGAAGGATTTCATTGATAATTTCCTCCACCCTCCCACGTACTTAAAGTGGAAGGGTGTGGTGTGTTGTCTCCTGATCCCAAGCTGGTTAGAGAGAGGGACTTTAGTAGGACCATAAACAGCCTTCACACTTTTCCCTGCAGCTGGGGGCCACAGTGGAACAACTTACCTGAGATTTCTGAAACACCCTGGGGCAGCAGGGTTGATGGCTACAACTGGGAAACAACTATATTCCCCTTTGATGTCAGTTAAGGAGTGTGAATTTCAGGGACTAGATGTGGAACACATGGGAGGAATATGGACCTGGGATCATTCTTAAAAGAGATCATGCCCTAGAGGGTGGCTAGAGAAGGGGACCCCGACGGGTTGTAAGGTGGACTGAGCCCGCTTCAGGAGCAGCCAGCCAAAGCAAAGACAGAGCTTAGGACAGGGGCTGGAAATCTTTTCTCTCAAGGGCCAGATAGTAAACATTTTATCCTCTGGGGGTCCTACAGTCTCTGTTGCAATTACTCAACTCTGCCGTTGTTGCACGAAAGCAGCCATAGACGTTATGTAAATGAATGGGCACAGCTGTGTTCCAGTAAAACTTTATTTACGAAAAGAGTCAGTGGGTGGGATTTGGCTGACCTGCCACAGTTTGCCAATCCCTGATTTGGTACAAAAAAGAGGCAATCAGAGGGGAACGTACAAAGAATCTATGAACTTGTCTATCGGAGTCCACCTTAAATGTCTAACCATTTTATATCCATAACAGTCTATAAAATCATTTCTACTCTCCTTTCATCTCTTTTCTTCCAAAACTGCAACTTTGGAAGGGTCAGGAGCTGAAATTAGTAAACTGAAAAAGAGTGGGAAAAGAAAGGGCTTAACTTTAAGTCAAGTTTGGAATTTTGATAAAGGGACTAGACATCTTTAATTATTGAATTGAGACTGTGATATAAAGTGACTGGAATTTTCTGTTGCCTTCAAGTGGCCAGAAAAGTCACAGAGTCTGATTAGTTTTCATCCAGTAGCAGAGAAAGAACGTCCTCCCCTGAATAAATTTTAAAGGAGTGGTGAGATAAGAATAAAGATGTTTTCTTATTACCTGGTATATGTCCTACTTGTTTGAGGCATCTCTTACATTTATATTTGTGTGTCCTCGTGTGGAATGTAATCTGAAAATGTTCCCAATGTTGAGTGATCCCCCAAAAAGCCAAGAAAGGTACCTCTTGAGAGAGTAGCTTTTGAACACCATTGAGGGCTGGAGATCACAAAGCTCTGATAGGAGCAGGCAAGTAAAAACCTTCCTGTCCACTCAATTCTCCACCTTCCTCTCTGATCCAATCAGAAGAGTGGGAAAGGGGAAGGAATCAGAAATAAGAGCAAATGGGGGGCAGGTGGAGAGTGAAGCAAGGGGAAGAGGATGAGCAACCCCCTTCCCTGAAGGCAGTGGTGGGCTGGGGGATGGTTGGTGGTTAGAAACCTCACCTTTGAAAGAAGATTTGTTTTGTTAAAATGTGACTTGCTATTCTACATTTTAATCTCTGAACTAAGACCGTTTATGGCTTAAAGTGACTATAGGGCTTTCTGGTACCTAAGAATTCACAGAAGAATCACAGGACTGCCTAACTTCATCCAGAGTGGGAAAGGACTATTCCTATTAAGCAAGACTGAGAGACTAAAATGAAGTTTCTGTGATTATAACCCACGAGTTCCATGTGTTCAACATCCTGGGTAAACAGATAAATGTGAAATTCATCTGGGGCAGGATTCTGGGAGCGCCATGTGCTGGCTTTCTCCCTACTTTGCAGGCCCACGGCCCCCAAGACCTTCCAAGGAAGCCCAGGTTTTCAGGATACACAGTTTGCTAACCACAGCAGCACATTTAGAACTCCCTTAATTTGGAGGCCTGCAGAAAATAGCTTAAACTGCCTAAAATCATGATGACACCAACTAATTACCTCTTGGTATTTCCTTGGAATGTGGCACAAACTTCGTCAGAGCATATTCCAAAGTGATACTATATTTTCGGGGTCAATAAACTTGTTCTCTAAAGGGTTGGATGATAAATATTTCAGGTTTTGTAGACCATACAGTATCTGTGGCAGCTATTTAGCTGTACTGTGCTGAAACATCTATTCCCTATTTTTCCAATAAGAGGCCCCATTTTTCCTCTAGAACCACCCCTCCCACCAGCTCTACTCCCAGTCCATGTGATCCAAGTGGTCCAGGCCCCATTCTTGATCCAGGAGTGGACATGTGACCCATGTCTGGTCAAACATTGTGAGCATCCTATATCCACTATGATTGACTTATGGTTGGGTACCTGAGTCAAGATGGTCAAAGTCAGATCAAATTAAATTAAGGGACTTTTGCTTGGACAGCTCTGGATTTTAGTCCAGAAAGATGTACACCTGGAACATTTGGACCAGCATGTAAAAAGAATCTGCTTGTTTTTGTAGGATTCTCCTAATAGAAGGATTTTGTTCCCAGGAAAACCTGAGGGAGTATATGGAAGTTGGATTGGGAAGAGAGGGAGGCCAAGCAAGGATACAATATCAACCAAAGTTCTGTAGCTTTGACTAAGTTCTATGAGAGGTGGGACAGCTCTGGGGGCAACCTCAACTGCAAAGTCATTTGCATTGGGGGTGAGGGAGTTGGGGCATTTATATTTCTGCACCTGTGAGTCATGGTTAAGATCTACCCCTGGGGAACTTACATTCCAAGGCATGTTTAGCTCTCAGAGCAGCAGCAGGCAATGCTGGCTTCAGGGCCAGAAGGCAAAGAAGCACAGATGCTGTCTGTTGGATGTGAAAGGACGCCAGGCAAAGGTATATGAGGGGCTCTGGGTAGAAAACCATCAGTTTCTGCTATACTGCTAGAGAGAAAAGTGGACAGAGATAGGAGAAAGGGAAAAAGGTGGGGGAAAGCCTGAGGTCTGAGGACAGCTTTTGCACTCCTGCATGCAGTATTCCTGAAACCCTAATTTAGCTCTGGATTTTA
Organism: Equus quagga; assembly: GCF_021613505.1. NCBI lineage: Eukaryota > Metazoa > Chordata > Mammalia > Perissodactyla > Equidae > Equus > Equus quagga. Next base: position 154,648,549 of record NC_060267.1, on the reverse strand, counting down.
AAGTTATATGGTTGAGCTGGGGGGAAGTTTTGAGTTAAGTTTTCTATCACTTGCAAGAAAAAGTGTCATGATTGATAGAAACACATGATTGATCAACTTTTGCCGTAATGCAGAGTGGGAAGAAATCACAAGAACTGGTATATTGGCCTTTGGACTTCGAGTCTTGGAAACATCTTCTCTCAGCTGAGCTTCTGTGTCTCCATTTCTAGTCTTAATAACAGCCCAAATGCAGAATTGCAGGAGTAGGAGCCTTTTACACCCTTATAAGGATCCAACTCCTGAGAATGGGGGAGGGGGGCGGTGGTGGGCGCCTGAAAACTCTGACCCCAGCTGGGGACGAACCCCAGTGGCACTCAAGACCTTAATAAATAATGGAGCACAAGTAGGAGAAAAGGCAAGAAATGTGGGAAATGTGATATCTCAGTTCCAAGGCCCGGTGGACCAACTTGGCAATCTTGGATAGAAACAGATTAAGTGTGAGAAATCACTCATCCCTGACACACAGTCGTTTCATAGACTTTGCCATTGTGAGGAGCATTCAGCCTCAGTAAGTCACAGATAACAAAATGTGCATTTTTTCACTTCAGAGGATTTAGCCAGTTGATTAAGTAGAAAAAAAGGGAGGTTGGTGGGTAAAAGACTAGGCTTTCACTTCAGGGAATTCTGGTTGAGCCCTCCAAGAAACGGAGTTCACGTCTCAGCTCTGGGACTCTGGTGGATAATAGCTCACATCAGAAAACCAACATAAAGGATTTGGCAAGTGGGGACGAGGGCAGGGGGTATGGTGGGCAGAGAATTATGGGAAATCTCCCCTCCCATCCTCATGGTTAGGGAAATTCTTAAAGATACAGCAGAACAAGTGGAGAATACTAGAAAGCACTGATTTGAAATCACCTCATGTTTTCAGAGAAACAAGGAACGTGTAGTGTTTATAAAGATGATGGTCATGGACATATTCTTCCTCACTAACTCTGTATGTTTCGTCTTCTTTTTCTTACTTTTAAGGGAGTCTGCTTGTCACCAGGATGGGAAATCAGGAAAACACTCAGAGATTCACAAAGATCACTGTGTTCAGGGCTGGATTTACCAATAGGCAGATTGGATTAGATGTGACCTGGTTACATGGCTGATATAAATCTCTGCAGGTCTATTTTTTTTTAAGGCTATTATTTCAAACATCTAGTAAAGGACCCTGACTCCACCACTCTGTAGCTGTGTGACCTTAGGTAAGTAAGTCCTTAGATCCTTAAGGCCCAAAAATCCCCTCTGTTATAGAATAAGACGATAAAGAAAATGTCTTATAGGGTTCATTTTGAGAATTAGGTGAAATAGTTCATATAAGGAATCTTCATATACTAAGCACTAAATAAATGTTAGCTAGGATATTACAAATTATTATTATCATAATTATTAGGGCAGGTCTGGACAAGACTGGAAAATGTAGAACCCATTTTCCATTTTCAGTCAGCCTTCCAAGTCCTCCTTTCTGAACATTCATCTCCCACATTGGCAACAACGAAAGAAGCTGAACTTGGAGTTATAGATCTGGGATGCAGTCTCTGCACTGCCACTTCCCAACCGTGTAACCTTAGACAAGTTACCTGTAGGTCTCCAAGTTGCAATTTCCTTATCTGTAAAGGTGAGGAATACCCATATGATGGGTTTGTGGAGAGATTAAATACAAATTTCTACCCCTGTGCCTGGTACACAGTAGGCACAGATTAACATCCTACCTCTTTCCCTTCCACCCTGTGACTCCTTTCCCAAAGCCTGACTGCCACTTCCTGGATGCCGAATGGCTCCATCTTTCTTATAGGGCCTAAGTCTCTCCTTCCTCCCCAAGTCAAAATCTCACTTCTCCAACTTCTGTTTCACCCTCTTAATTTGTTATAGCATTTGATTAAAGGTATTAATAACATTCATTTATTCCAGAAATGGTTTTATTTACTAGGTGCCAGGAACTAGGGTACAGCAGTGAATAAAACAGACAAAACTCCCTGCCCTCTGAGAACTTACTTCTATAGGGTTTGAGTTGAGTTGTCTGTTACTTCAGAAAAAGTAAAAAGTGTATACAGCGTGTGAGATGGGAATAATTCTCAAGGGTGAAAAATAAAGTGGAGAAGATGGAGGGGATGGGAAGCCTGTGTGTGTATGTATGGGTACAGTTTTAAAGAGATTGCCCAGAAAGGGCTGACTGAGAATGTTTTTCCTCCCTAAAGCCCCAGTACATAGTTGTATATCCTAATTGTAGGTCATTCTAGTTCCCCTATTTGGGATGCCACCACGGCATGGCTTCCTGAGCGATGTGTAATCCGTGCCCAGGGTCTGAACTGGCAAACACCAGGCTGCCAAAGCAGAGCACATGAACTTAACCACTCAGCCTTGGGGCCAGCCTCCTGACAGAGAATTTGACTTTGAGTACAGACTTGAAGGAAGAGAGCAAGCAAAGCAAGGAGGAGATGTGGGGACAGGTGCCTTCCAATTCTACAATCTTGTCATATAGTACATAATCTATGTGACAGGACTTTTGTATTAAATTCAGAATTATTAGCGTTCACTCCTAAATCTACCCCAAGGTTTATTCAGCTTTGGCCATCCTTCTAATACTGCAGATGGAATTGAAAACTGATATCGGGCAAACCAGGCTAACTTACCTGATCCAACATGATAATGTTGGCAGAAATGTCCACTTCCACTTAATCACAGCTGAAAACATCCTGATTGTCAATGCTTGCCCCCTGTCCCCTGACCCCTGGTCAAGATTCTTTTCTCTCAAAAATGTCCTTAGTTGTAGCATACCCAGTCTGCTGCTCTAAAAGGCCATGGTCCAGAGGCACAATCACAAATTAGAACTGAATAATGGTAGCCGCCAATACATCCACAATACTGAGAATGTACCAGGAATGGTTCTAAGTGCTTTATGTTGTTACCTCATCCTATCCTCTCACCCAGTCTGTGAGGGAGGTTCCTTTATTATTGTCATTTTCCAGATGAGCAAACTGAGGAACAGAAAGATTAAGTAACTTGCCCAAGATCATGCAGCTCATAAAGTGGTAAGGATGGCATTTTGAATCTAGCGGTATGTTTAGCACCATATCACTGCTTTTCAAACTCCAGTAGGCAGTAGTGTCACCTGAAAAGCTTGTTAAACCAAAATCGCTGGGCTCCACTCCTGGAGATTCTGATTCAGTAAGTCTGGGGTAGAACCTGATAATTAACGTTTCTATCAAGTTCCCACGTGGACCACACTTTGAGAACCACTGTGCTACGTTATACTGCTTCAAGCTGGAGGGGACTAACTTTTCAGGTGCTATGATGGAAGAAAAAAGTGCTGTCCTTCAAAAAATACTTTCATTGTGTTTATTGATAACAAACTGGGGAATCAGAGTGCTTGTGTTAAATTTAATTTAATGGGTACTGGGTACTGAGCTCCTTCTAGTAGCTCTCAACCCTGTTTACTATAGTATAAGACAACGGGACCAATAATTTTTAAAGAAGGCAGAGTATGATCCGACAAATCTTGAGAGTTTTTGGGGTCCACAGAAGTACATAAACAGAAGGTAGAGAGTTAAAAATGGCCCCCAATAAGCCTCTTTGTATCTACAGCCCTTTGCAATGTGATGCTGCCACTCCTATTGTGGAGTGGAATCTATTTTCCTTTCCCTTTGAATCTGAGCTAGCCTATTGCTTTGACAAATAGGATGTGGCAGACATGGTGTTGTTCAAGTTCTAAGGCCTAGATCTCCAGAGGCCTTGCAATTTTTGCTCTTGCCCTCTTGGAACCTTGAAATCACTAAGCCATGAAGAAGCCCAGCCTAATTTACTGGAGAATGAGAGGCCATGTGATGGAGAACTGAGATGCCCTGGCCAAGAGCCAGTAGGAGGAGCCACAGACAAGTTAACAGCGGAAGTGATCAAGAAAGCTTCCTGGATTTTTTTTCCATATTGGCAGTCCCTTCCTGCTCCAGCCCCACTCACCAGCAACTACTAGTTAAAGATTCCAGGAAGCTTTAGTTACAGATTCCAAACCCAACTGCTTGCCTGGCATTGGAAAGGCCCATGTTTACCTGCAGGTGACTTCTGGTATCCAGCTATCCTTAAGGCTAAGAATCGTGTTTCCCTGTGCACACTATGGGCCATAATTCTAGTTTTTCATTTGTGTTTTTCTATGAAATTTTCTTTTCAAATAAATGTAATAATTCAAAGTTATATTCACTTATGGAAAAAGGTAATAATGATAGCACAGGAAGTAAACATATGTGGCAAAGTCTGTGAAAGTGGTAAGCAAGATATGGCAAATGACTGAGGTGCTAAGATGATTGCCTCCATGTTTTGGTGACCTCATAAACCTCTAGTCTCCACTCTTCAGAGCATGTACCCTGATGGCCACAGGACAACTGTCATGGCTCCCAGTTTGCCTTTCCCTTTTCTTTCTTCCACCTTGATCCAGCCTCTTTGGAGAGGGGATCTCCCAGGCTTTAGAACACGCTGGACAAAAGTGAAACACTACCTCCTGGGGAAGTGGCCTCCCTTCTTTTGTCTCCTCCTTCCCAATTAGCATAAGACCTGCCTGTGTAGCTTCTTTAGTGAGAAGTTTCTTCTCAGCCCCTTAAGGCCCTTTCTCTTCCATTTTTGAAATGCGGAGGTGCTTTTTAGGGCTGAGTATATCTTATTCTTGGAAAACTCCTCGGACTCTGAAGGCCTGAGAAAGCCGGTGACTTACAGCTGGTTCTAAGCCCTAGGCTATGAGAAAGAAGGTTATCTGGAGCTGAGAGTTTCATTTGACAGCATCAGCCCGCTCACCAGTCTAGGAAGGCAGTAGGCACTGAGGGTGAAATCCAAGCTATGACAAGAGAGGGAAACTTTGCAAGAATCTCTCTTATGATGTATTTAGGAATCTTAAAAGAACATAAATCCAGCAGAAAAGCAGAGAAGGCAGGAACTCTCAATATTTAAGCAGTTTGTATTTAGTCTTTTATATATGCAGGGCACTGTTTCATGGACTAGGGATACAGAAGTCAACAAAACAGACAGGGACTCTGCTCTAGTGGAGATGACAGTCTGGTAGCAGAGATTCATACTAAACAAGTACACAAAATAATATGTAGAAAAATACCAGAGAGTGATAATAGCTATGAAGAAAAATTTAGCAACTTAAGGACATCAAAAATGAGTGTGCACATGAGTGTGGTGTGTGTATCTGTGTGTGTGTGTATGTGAGCTGCTAGTTAGGGTGTTCAGGAAAGCCTTTTTGATGGGGAGACACTTGAGTAGAGTCAAGATTGAAGTATCTTAGTTAGAGTTTGCAAATCGGCAGGATTTGGGCCAACTTCTGACCACCGATGTGATTTACCTTGATGACATGCTTGACTTGGCCAACATTTCACATAAAAACCTGGACTTTTGGCTTCTCTTGAACTAGTTTTAAAAGCAACACTGGGCCCACAGTCCTACAGGACAGCACTTCACTGGAGTGAGCCATAGCTGCCACCGTTAAATGAGCCCTCAGATCTCTGACTAGACTGTTTCTCTTGTGTACTTTACCTGTCCAGCTTTTGTGGATATGTGAGTTCATTGACCTTTGTTCTGAGATCAGAAAACAAAACAAAACAAAAGCAAGGGTTATTTCTGCCTCTAAATATTATTAGTGAAACAAGCTCTGCAGTGTTTTAACACATATGTATTTGGAAGACTATGCCATAGCCTAGTGGGAAAAATGCATCATTTAGTCAATAAGCATTCTTGATGTGTAGGCTAGGGGGACTCAGAGAAAAAAGAAACAGAATGATCAAAGAAATGTCCCCTGCCCTCAAGCGACTCCCAGCCAAGTGGGAAAGACAGATATTTGAAGAAATAATCACAATGCTATGACAGCACTGAGGGAACACAGGGAGGGGCACTAGCCCTATTTGGGGGTGTCAGGGAATATCCGTCATAGAGACAAAAGGTCTGGATTAAGAACTGAGAAAATTTAACCCTGCTGGGTATAATGGTTATGGAGGTGGGGGAAGCATTCTAGAAGAAAAAAGTATGAATAGGGCATGGAGGTGAAAAAGAACAGGGACTACCCCTTGTGACTGGAATTCCCCCTACTCCACCTGACCAATTGTCCTACCCTCCGTGGTGCCTTAACTCTCTAGAGTTTGGAAATTTTCTTTCTTACAATCTCGTCTTTATTGAAGATGAGCCAAGAAGCTGACAGCTGCTTTGGGAGAAACATCTGACTCCCTCCCCCGTTCTTGGAGAGGTGAGGTAATTGAAGATCTGTGCAAGCAGAGTCAGATTCCATGGCTCTTCATAGGACGCATGTTCACAAAATGGTGGCCTTAGCATGATCTGAGGGTGAAGTTTTTAGCCTCTTGATGTCAAAATGTCGCTTATCAGACATCTGGATGGGCCTAGTTGATACGTTGGTGGTCTCAACAGGCCTGAAGTGGACAATGGGTTCCAATCCCTGAAAAACAGATCACACACCCATTACCATGGTGACCCAGGCTCCAGGGAGATGTTATTTATAGGAACGTACTGGGAGTCAGATAGCATATTGCCTAAACAGCACAGTTAACAATGGGTGGGTAAACAGTTAAAAGCCATAATCAGTAATTGCAAAAAGGAAAAAAAATGTTTAATTCCTAGCTACTTAATCACCAATGGCTAACTGTTTGCCGGTTTCAGCTTCTTTACTCACATATCTGGTGCTCCGTTGCCTCTCCCTGAGGCTATTGGTCAAAGCAGTCACAGGCCAGCTCAAAGTCAAGGGGATGGAAGAATGGACTTTACCTTCAAGAGGGAAGAGTCATGAATGTACTAGGAGGCAATAAATTGGTGGCAACCATGGAGACATGCGGTGCCAGGAGGCGTAGGGAGACACCTTCCCAGCACTCAGGCAAGTTCTGGCAATGTCGGGTCACTGAAGGGGGTTCCATGGGTTGGGACTTTTAGGGCTATTCTTTTGGAGGATTTTAGGTGTCGTTACCTGTGAGATATTGCTAGCAGGCATCATTAGAATCAGAAGTCAGCAGCAATATCTGGTTAGCCTTCTTGCTCCTCAATATACTCCTGGCTCCCCAAAAGAAGATTAAACTGCCTGCCAACTGTAAGTATACTAAAAGTTCTCTGGGGTGGCCACGAGATATGAAGGAAAAAGCATGGCCTTGGGCCCAAATAAGACACGGACTTGCTTTTAGTTTCTGCCACACAAACTAGCTTTGCAAATTATTACTTTTTCTGAGAAATATTTTCTTTATCTTCAAAATGGGGCTAATAATATATAGTGTTGCTCCAAGGATTAAATGGATTAATGTATGTTAAATGCTCATTGTACGTATTAAATAAATGGTTGCTGAGGCATTACTAGAAAAAACTAGAATCTCAGGTTCCTCAGATGAAACATTTAAAAAGATCCTTCTTTTAGGATTGGGTTGAATTTACATGACAGAAACCCCAAAATAGCTGTGAATAAAGCCAGACAGAACTTGATTTCTCTACCACATGAAAGAAATATGAAGTAGGCAGTACTAACCAATATTACAGTCCCATGATAATCAGGGACCAGGGCTCACATTACCGTGGTGTTCTAATGGTGATTTTCGATTTCCTTAATTCCTTACATACTTATTAAATGGAATAATTCTGTAAGAAAGAGTTGCCCTTTCTTCCTTATTTATTTTATTTATATTTATTTAATCCTTTCACATGCTCCTATCTCTCTCTCTCTCTCTTTTTTTGGGATAGCACTTTCTTGCTTTATGGCACCACAGAGGTTCTCATACTTATCTTGTATTTTCCTTGCTCCAGCGCTGGAATCAACCAATTCTCCATGAAGCCCTGGTTTCTTTTATTGTAAAGTAGTATTTCAAAACCAAGATCTAGGTCCTGGGTTGCTACCTGTAAGCATGCTTAGTTAGATGAGATAGATAAATAGACAGACATATCTATCTATTTAACTATCCACATATCCCAACTCATACATATGTTCAAATCTATGTTTATTTCTGTCCTATCCTTCTGTATACATATTTACAAAATGAAGGGTCCATCCTGAGACCTCCCACTGCACTACAGCACAGTAGGATTCTTCCTAGTGTTCCGCTTTTGCTTATTTTTAACTTCTCTTCTTTCCCTGACATGAGAAATCTGGCCCACATTATCATATATAGGAATACCTCATTTTATTGTGCTTCACTTTACTGCTCTTCACAGATATTGTGTTTTTTACAAATTGAAGGTTTGTGGCAACCCTGAGTTGAGCTAGTCTATGGCACTATTTTTCCAACAGTATTTGCTCACTTTGTGACTCTGTGTCACATTTTGGTAATTCTTGCAATATTTCAAACTTCTTCATTATCATATTTATTATGATGATCTATGATCAATGATCTTAGATGTTACTATTTTAATTAATTTTGGGATGCCATGAATCATGCCCATGTAAGATGGTGAACTGAATCAATAAATGTCTGTGTGTTCTGACTGCTCCACTGATGGGCTGTTCCTCATCTCTCTCTCTGTCCTCAGGCCTCCCTATTCCATGGGACTCAACAATATTGAAATTAAGCCAATTAATAATCCTACAGTGGCCTCTAAGTGTTCAACTGAAAGGAAGAGTCTCACATTTCTCACTTTAAATCAAAAGCTAGAAATGATTAAGCTTAGTGAAGAAGGCATGTCGAAAGCTGAGACAGGCTGAAAGCTAGGCCTCTTGCATCAAACAGTTAGCCAAGTTGTGAATGCAAAGGAAAAATTCTTAAAAGGAAATTGAAAGTGCTACTCCAGTGAACACACAAATGATAAGAAGCCAGAACAGCCTTACCAATGATATGCAGAAAGTTTTAGTGGTCTGGATAGAAGATCAAACCAGCCACAACATTCCCTTAAGCCAAAGCCTAATCCAGAGCAAGGTCCTACTTCTCCTTAATTCTATGAAGGCTCTGAGTGGTAAGGAAACTGCAGAAGAAAACTTTGAAGCTAGCAGAGGTCGGCTCATGAGGTTTACGGAAATAAACCATCTCCATAACATAAAAGCAAGTGCTGATGTAGAAGCTGCAGCAAATTTTCCAGAAGATTAGCTAAGATCATTAATGAAGGTGGTTACACTGAACAGGAGACTTTCAATGTAGATGAAACAGCCTTATATGGGAAGAAGATGCCATCTAGGACTTTCACAACTAGAGAGAAGTCAATGCCTGGCTTCAAAGCTTCAGAGGACAGGCTGACTCTCTTGTTAGGGACTAAGGAAGCTGTTGATTTTAAGTTGAAGCCAATGCTCGTTTACCATTCCAAAAATCCCAGGGGCCTTAAGCATTATGCTAAATCTACTCTGCCTGTGCTCTGTAAATGAAACAATAGAGCCTGGATGACAGCACATCTGTTTTCAACATGGTTTACTGGATATTTAAGTCCACTGTTGAGATCTACTGCTCAGAAGAAAAGACTCCTCTCAAAATATTACTGCTCATTGACAATGCACCCGGTGACCCAAGAGCTCTGATAGAGATGTACAAAGAGATGAAAATTTTTTTCATACTGCTAACACAACATCCATTCTGCAGCCATGGATCAAGGAGTAATTTTGACTTTCGAGTCTTATTATTTAGGAAATACATTTTGTAAGGTTACTGCTGCCATAGACAGTGATTCCTATGATGGATCTGGGCAAAGTTGATCGAAAACCTCCTAGAAAGGATTCACCATTCTAGATGCCATTAAAAACATTCATGATTCACAGGAAGAGGTCAAAATATCAACATTAACAGGAGTTTGGAAGAAACTGATTCCAGCTCTCATGGATGACTCTGAGAGGTTCAAGATTTCAGCGGAGGAAGTAACTGCAGATGTGGTGGAAATAGCAAGAGAACTAGAATTAGAAGTGGAGCCTGAAGATGTGAGTAAATTGCTGCAATCTCGTGATAAAACTTTGATGAATAAGGAGTTGTTTCTTATGGATGAGCAAAGAAAGTGATTTCTTGAGATCGGATCTATCCCGCGTGAATATGCTGTAAAGATTGTTAAAATGACAACAAAGGATTTAGAATATTACATAAACTTGGTTAGTAAATCAGAGTTTGAGAGGATCGACTCCAATTATGAAAGGGCTGGAAAAATAGTTTTCATTTTGTTGTTAGTGTCAATTGAGTCAATTCTGACTCCTAGCGACCCTGTGTACAGCAGACTGGAGACCTGCCTGGTCTTTTTACACCACCCTCTCACCTTCTGGTGCCATATCAGACAATGCTGCTATTCATAGGGTTTTTTTATTTTTATTTTTTTGAGGAATATTAGCCCTAAAGTAACATCTGCCGCCAAAAATCCTCTTTTCGCCGAGGAAGATTGGCCCTGAGCTAACTTCTATGCCCATCTTTCTCTACTTTATATGTGAGATGCCTGCCAAAGCATGGCTTGTTAAGCAGTGCATAGGTCTCCACCCGGGATCTGAACCTGCGAAGCCTGGGCCGCTGAAGCTGAACGTGCAAACTTAACCACTGCACCACTGGGTGATCCCCTGTTCAGAGGGTTTTCCTGGCCAATTTTTTCAGAATTGGGTGACCACGTCCTTCTTCCTACTCTGTCTTAGTCTAAAAGCTCTGTTGAAACCTGTCCACTATGGGCAATCCTGCTGATATTTGAAATACCAGTGTCGTAGCTTTCAGCATCACAGCAACATGAAGCTGCCACAGTATGACAACCGACAGATGGGTGGTGTGATTCTCTGAACAAACTCGGGCTGTGATGTGAGAGTTCTGAATCTTAACCACTAGACCACGAGGGCTGGCTGTTTATATCAACAAACAAACAAACAAACCTTTGTTCAATCCTAGTATATTTGTAAAGTAATTTAAAAACTGCTAATATGTAGCTCTGTGCCAACTAGAGCACTGTGATTGTGTAGATTTTTGTCTTTAGCCTTACAACGTCCAACCAAATCACTATTTTCCAAAGTTATTTATATGATACTTCCAAACTTTTTTTCAAAATGGCTGTAACATATTGCATTCCTATCAGCTGTGTATGAGAGTTTTAGTTGTTCTGCACCCATGGGAGCCCTTGGTATTGCAGATTTTAAAATTTTCGCCATTTTAATAGGTATGCAGTTTTATCTCCTTGTGGTTTTAACCTGCATTTCCCTGATAACTGATGATGTCGAAGATCTCTTCTTCTTCTTATTTACCATCCATGTATCTTCTTTGGTGAAGAGTCCATTCAGATCATTTGCTCATTTAAAAATATTTGACTTTTTTGTTTTCTTTGTTTTTTTATTGTTGAATTATGAGAGTTATTTATATATTCTGGACATATATCCTTTATTGGATATGTGATTTGCAAAGATTTTCTCCCAATCTGTGGCTCTTTTCATTTTCTTTTTTTTTTTTCTTCTTCTCCCCAAAGCCCCCAAGTACATAATTGTATTCTAGTTGTAGGTCCCTCCAGTTCTGCTATGTGGGACACTGCCTCAGCATGGCTTGATGAGTGGTACTAGGTCCGTGCCCAGATGTGGACTGGTGAAACCCTGGGCCACTGAAGTGGAGTGTGTGAACTTAACCTCTTGACCATTGGGCTGGCCCCTCATTTTCTTAACAACGCTTTTCATAGAGCAGAGATTTTTAATTTTGATAAAACCCAATTTATCAATTTTTTCTTGTGTGTACTGTTTTTTTATTAAAATTCAAAAACTCTGCCAAGCTCTAGTTGTACAGATTTTGCCCTGTTTTTTTCCCCCTAGAACTTCTATAGCTTTACATTTTACATTCAGTTATAATCTATTTTTACTTAATTTATTAGAAGGTGTGAGGTATTTGTTGAGTGTTTTTATTATTTTTTTGGTCTGAGCAACTGAAAATTTTTCATTTATTAAGATAGGAGAGGGGCCAGCTCAGTGGCATAGTCGTTAAGTTCAAGTGCTCTACTTTGGCAACCTGGGGTTCATGGGTTCTGATCCCAGGTGCAGACCTACACACCACCCTTCAAGCCATGTTGTGGCAGTGTCCCACATACAAAACAGAGGAAGATTGGCAGTGGATGTCAGCTCAGAGCCAATCTTGCTCACCAAAAAGAAAAAGAGAGAGAGAGAGAGAGATAGGAGATTTTGCAAGAGAAGTCCAATTCTAGACATTTAATTTTGAGATGGCCATTTGCCATCCAAATGGAGATATTGAGTAGGCAGCTGAGTTGGCATTTAAGTCTGAAGTTCAAGGGGGAGATACAGGCGGAAGATATAGATTTGAGAAAGTTTAGTACTGTTTCTTTGATGACACTTTCCCCTCCATTGTCCTCTGCTATCTATTTCTAAGATTCTTATTAATCATAATTTTAACTTCTCAGATTGAGTTGGTTAATCTCTATCTTTGCTTTCATATGTCCAGTTTCTACATTTTGAAGGGTTCAACTTTCTGAGAGATTTCCTTGACTTTCTCTTCTCTCTATTTATGTATTTATATTTTATCATCATAGTTTCATTTTTCAAGATTTTTGTTTTTGATTGCTCCTCGTTTATATTATCAGCTCTGGTTTTATCAATTCAAGATTTTCTTGTATTTCTTTAAAGATCTTAATTGGTACCTGAAGTTTTTCACTGTTATCTACTTATATTCTTTGAGGTTTCTTTGAGTAAGTGAGTGAGTGAATGTGTTGTTTAGAGACCTTTCTTCATATGTCTAGTGACCTTGATTGCCGTGATTATGAGTAAAACACTAAAAATCTTTTAGAAGCTATTACAGACTTGTGTTCCCTCAACATTCATATGTGAAGTTCTAACCCCTAGCACCTCAGAACGTGACAGTATTTGGAGATAGAGTCTTTAAAGAGGGAATTAAGGTAAAATGAGGTCTTAAGGGTGAGCTCTAATCCTATATGGCTGGTGTCCTTAAGAGGAGATTGGGGCACCCAGATAGAGAGAAGATCATGTGAAAACAGGGAGAAGACGAAGACCTAAGCTAAGGAGAGAGAAGTCAGAAGAAACCAACCCTGCTGACAACTTGACCTCAGACTTCTAGAACTGCAGGGAAATAAATTTCTGTTGTTTAAGCCACCCAGTCTGTGGCACGTAGTTATGTCAGCTCTAGCAAACTAATGCAGAAGCCCTCGGACACAGGGCTGTCTTTGCTTTTTGGTGATTTGCTAGAGAACTGGCTGTTTCGTTGGTGCATACCCCTGTCTCTCACAGAAACGCATACACACAATTTCGGTATATAGCGGTCATTCAAAATCTCTACAGATGAATCCTCCAACTTCTGCCTGTAGGTAGATGCCTAGTTATGCAAAAGCTTGATGGTCCAGCTATTCATAAGGCAAAATTTTCAGTTGACTATTTCCCACTTCCATTACAATCTTGTACCTCCCTGCCACCTTCTGCTGTGTGTGATGTTTCTGAACACAAGTCTCACCCTTTCACTTTCACTGGAGAATAAAATTCTGGCTTTCAGCGGTGGGGAGTTGGAGACAGTTGGCTGCTGGCATCTCTGCATGGGGTGGGGAAGGCAGTGTATGAATGTACATCTGGAATTTCAAACCATCCATATGCTTTTTTGCTTTAAGCCTTACTCCTTGCCGTGTGTCATGGTAGTTGAGCCCGAGTTCTCAAAGGCAAATAAGTCCACTTCTCATTGGTATCCCCTTGGGCATGTATTTTAGGTTTAAACTCTTTCTTCTGTCACATCTCTACCACTTGCTTTATGTCTTTCAAAATGTGAACAAGCCTCTCCATTTCCTTGCTGGATTATACCATTTTTATTCCTTTACTGCCATCTTATTGGAGGAGATAAAGGAATGTGTTCAATCTGTCATTTTTAGCTATCTCTGCAACTTGGAAAAGGAGAAAGATAAGACAATTGTAAAAATATATCTTTTTCTGACTAGAAATTGGAGTTGATAATGAAAATAAAACTCTAAAGGCTGTTTCAAAAAGTTGCTTTAATAACCAGGAGAAAGGAGAATTAGGTCCGTGAACTGGGTTAACTGCACTTGATGTCTGTGCATTTCAGTTAGCTTACTTGTGCAATAATAGAATAAGAGTGAGTAACTGGTTCTCCAACCCAAGTGGTTATTAGAATCAGCTTCGATGCTTGTTTATAATCCGGATCCCCAGGCCACAGGGCCAGAGATTCAGATTCCATAGGTCAAGGGTGGAAAGCATGAGACCAGATAATCTTTTGGGGCCCCTGACATTTGGATATCCTGTGAGTCTCTGAATTTCATTTCTGTCACTTGACTTCCTCTTTAGCTGGGATCTCTTTTGTGAATGACAAATATTCTAAATAGTTGGCCATTGTAGCCCCATTTAGAGCCTTAAAGTGAACTTCAATATTGCCCAAGAATAGACCATGAATTGTTAACAAATGGAAGCGTACAGTTGATGTAGTAGGTGGCAGGAACAGAGTGGGATATTAGGAGAGGATGATATGTGATTTGAAAAAGAAATTAAAATATAGTTTTACATTTGGAAAGCAAAACAATTCTTTTCATATAATAACTTAAAAAATTAAATGCCATAATTTTTTCTTGTCTGACATGATATGCAGGAAATGGAATTATTTTCAACACACACAAAGCTCACTGCTCAGGGTGGGAGTTAGAGGTGGAGGGAAAGGTGTCAGGAGATTTTCAGGTTTCTCCAAAGGAATCATGGGTTTAGAAAGGTTGCAAAGCACTGCTGCAGTGAGATGGATTGGTTTCTGAAGCAAAGTAAGAAAAGAAAACCATTAGGTCCAACTGTCACTCTTCCAACTGAACATTGAAACCACTTGGGAAAAAACTTTGAGTGAGGTTTACAGTCATAAGCAACGTTGGTGTTTTTGAGGTTTGCCTGTGAATCGCCACTTAGCTGTACCACATGCTTCCTAGAGATGAGATTAATTGTCATATTTTAAAGCTTTCAAAAGGGTTAAGTTGCCTGTTATACCAGGCTAACTTATGAAAAGGTTTCTGTTCACTCGGATTAGTGAATTTGTGTGTTGCATTATGGCTTAGTGCCAGAGGATTCAGGAGACTGGGCTTTCCATTCTACTTTTACAATGATGTGGTGTATGAACTGGACCAGGTCCCTGAGTATTTCATCTTTAAGTCTTTGCGTATCATACATTGCATGCAAGGGTGATTTGGCTCAAAGTTTGTCACCCATCAACTGCCAAGGTTCATTTGGCTGATTGACCGACTTGGCCAACTAGGTAAGTGTCTTCTTCCTCCTTCCTTCTTTGTATTGAAGATAAATACGGTTGTGTAATCCAAAGTGCCAGTGATAGCAGTAACGGTAGTAATGGCAGTAGTAGTCTTACAATACATCACTGCCTAATGTGAGAGGGGAAACTGATTAAGGAGACCAGAACATCAAGCCTAGTATTAAAGCAGTGGATCTAGAGACATGAAGGCTGATTCTGAGACCTAGTTCTCCCAGTTCTGTGAACTCCATCGGGATGGTCTAAGCTCTCAAAGCTTCAATTTCCTTGTTTGTAAAATTGCGATGATAACAGCTACTTGATAGAATTGTTTTGAGAACTAAGAGAAATAATATTTTTAAGCACTAAGATCGTGCCTGGCATTTTGTCCTGAAGATGATGGGATCCACTGCAAATTTTTAAGTAAAAGAATGATACAATTAAATTTATTTTTCAGTAATGTGAATGATGAGTTAGGAGGCACATAAAAATTGAAAACAGGAGATTTGAAGGAGGGAGACAGGTGAAAAACTTACAGCATAGTTAAAAAATTGCATGATCTTAAATAAAGCAGAAGAAATAGAGAGAATGAGACTTACCTGAGTGATAAGAGAGTAAATTTCTTAAGAGTGAGCCCCAGGTCGTATTCATCTTTATGTACCTAGCACCTAGCACAGTGCTGAAAAACTATTTCTTATTTGATCATAAAATTGACTCAATTTTATTGAATGTCATCAAAAAAGGTAATAAGGTGAGAAATTTTGTAATTCTAACTGAATCATTTTTCTCATGTTTCCTATTACCCTTATCTCTCTCCCTCCTATTTTCTACCTCCAATTTTGGGAGCTAGGCATTTTGCCTTCTTTTCTTTGGGAAAGGGGTACCACAGGAGAAAGTAGACTTTAAAAATGTGATAAAGTTCATAAGTTTTGATTTTTCAAAAGAGCTTAGGCCTATTTGGAAGACCACATGATGAATCAGGGTCAGTATATCCTTCACAGAGGTAAACAAAGATTCCTTATCCTGAAGGATGGAGAGATTCAGAGGGGACATGATGAGACCTGGGGGCGTCCTGGAGCATTGGGAGTGGGCTGAGGGTTGAGCAACCTGGAAAAGTTTGGAGGTAGGAGAGCAGAGGAGACTTCAGCTTCTGTCCCTGGTTAGTGCCTGGAGTACGAGTGGGAACAGGAAAGCTCCAGTTCCCACCGTCAGCCGGATCAGGAAGCTTAACTGTGGTCTGGGTGGCGTAAGCCTCACGGAGCTCATTGTGTCAGAGGATGGCGTTGCAGCAGGAGGTGCATCCAGGACCTGAAAACACAGCAGAGTTTCCCACAGATCGGAGCAGGCCCTACAGTAGAACTTGCCCCACACATAGGTGTGACTTAGAGGAGAAGCTGGGGAGGTGGGGGGGGGGGGGGGGGGGCTTAAAGAGGCCTTAACGATGGGAACGAAAGGGGAAGGTGGGAGGGTACGGTACCTGCCAAATGACCAATGACTGAAGTCGAAAAGGGAACCAGGATATCTGAGTGGATGATAGTGTAGATACCCACTGACAGCCAGCTGCTTTCTCCTACTCCATCCTGATACCTTGACTCTTTGAGTTCTTTGAACCTACTGTTCCCAGAATTCTGATGCAACCCTGGGAAGCAGAGAAAGCTGAATTTTAATTAACTCGAATTATTACCTTTCTGCCACTCAGTAGCATGGAAACTCACAACGTAAATTGAATTCAGTTCTAAGAAAACAAAGAAAAATTCTTGAAAACCTCCTTTTGTTAACTGAGATTCAAGCTCTCTATATGAATGAGGTTTTAGGACATATTACTAGAAGTAGAGTAGGCATTGCGTTTAAGTTGCTGCATGAACACACTCTGTGTTGCACAGATCAGAACACATCTGAGATACAGGTTCAATCTAGGGACTTAATTTTCAAAAGTGTATTGCCAAATTGGAGCCTGATACGGGTGGAAAGAGAATAAAAATCACGCAATCTGAGAAATCATACAAGGATCTGGGATCCTTAGCTGGGACTCCAGCAGTTTTCTAGTAATTAAAGAATGCAATGAAGACCAAGGGTAGAATTCTGGCTAACTTTTACGTAGCACTTACTATCTTCCAGGCACTGTCTCAAGAACTTCATAGACGTTTACTGCTGATTCTTACGACCAGAGCAATAGGTACTCTTATTATCCCCATTTACCAGGTGAAGAAATGGAGGTGTGGAGGGCTTACGTAATTTGTCCAAGTTCATACGGCTCATAAGTGACAGAGCCAGGATTCAAACTCAGTTGTGCTCCACGATTCACGGCCTCACTTTGCTCCCTATCGTGTTCTGAATTAGTGTAATGAAGAACTTTTCAGTTAGAAAGAAACACTGGCCTCAGGAGGAGTGATTTCACTGAGAGTGGATCAGGCAGGTGTCAGGGACGGCATTGAGAGATTCGAGATTCCAGGGGAGAGGGGCATGGTGCAGAAGGACGCCAATGTCTCTGATTCTGAACCTCAGGAAGGCCATTATTCCCTTGACATTTCATTTGTTGGTTAAAATTTTTAAAAATTCGGTTTGAAATAGGCTTTTTCTCCCTCAAGTGGCATGTGAGACTCACTCAAGAAAAAACTGCAAAGAAAATCTAGCTCAGGTTATGAAGCACTCATTCTATGTACATAGTCGTAATTAGAAGTATCCTATTGAAAATTCACAGACTTTTGTAAGTGAAAATATTTTGTTTATGTAGCTACAGAAATAATTGAGGATGACTTGGTGAAATTGTTTTCAGATTATTTTATACTTAAAATTTTTTTTTTGGAGGGGATCTCTCATCCCCTGATTGTTGATTCTGTTGGCTGAATTTCCAGGGGTTAGTTTTCCCCACATGTTTTGGAATTTTGGTTTGAGAGCTCATTTTGGGTGGTCCTCCATCCATCCCCCTTTCTTCTATCTGTGGTCACCTATCTGTCTAACATACCTGAGATTATCATGGTTGGTCCAGCCTTACATCTCATTATGATAGTGGGAATGTCACATGCGGTGGCCCATGAAGGCCTATCCCTTAGGAATGACAATAGCTTGCAGTACTTCTGGAATGCATTCAGAAAGTGGACGTGTGTAATGAAATGAGTCCAGAACTTGTTTTAGGTATGCACTAACTTTTTCAAGTATGCAGCTACATAAAAATAAAGACAGGATTGCATTTTGTTTTGGATTGAACTTTATCAAAAGTGGGTTACCATTTTAGAAAATCACGTTACTGACAGTCTCTCCACTTAGGCTTCTGAGTTGCCAATTCTGCTCACCCCATCAATCCGCTTTTGGAGCTATCTTATTTACGGTGATTGCTATGTAGAGTTGCAAAAATCTAACAACTTCCTTACACCTTTTACTGTAACTGTGACCAAGGCTTTACATATTGAAATTATAAATTTCTTTCCTCCTATTTATCCTTTATATCAAAGTTAGACTTACATCAGTTCTTTAAAATCTATGTGTAGGTAGGTTAATTTGTTACAAATTTCATTTGGGGTAAAACAGAGGGCATTACAAAATACTTATAAAATGGAGGTTTGAGGATTTCTAGAGCTTTCATTTTGTTTTGAGTTTCTATAACCTCCAAAACCTCAAAATGAAACCAAGCCAAAGCCTCTCAATTTAAAAACCAGGGCTTCCTTGAACCTTGACTCAGGTTTACTAAAAACCTATACGACAATTCACAAAAGTTAGTAAGAGGTAAGGTTTCTGTGGAGGACAGTGTGAAGCAAATATCAGGTTTAGGAGAACTCATTATAAAAATAAAATTTTACTTTCTCAGAATATTTTCAGAAACTTTTCTGTTCACACGGCATGTTCTGAAAAGCGAAATAAATGAGCAGCAAGCGCTGTGGCAAGACTGCTGTGTTGATACACATTTCTACTAGGGTTTTTATCTATATTTTCTCCTTCTCTGATTCTCTTACCTGGATGGTTTGATATCAGGGGATAAATTTATCTTCGAGATAGCTGTGATGAAAAAAAGACAACCTTCCTTTTTCAAACTCAACATTGCTTTGGGCCTGAGGGGCATCTATTCAGTGGAAATTCTTTTACCTTTACTCTATTGCCCTCTTTGAAATATCTTTTCTCTCTTTATTTGCGCTCTTTCCAGTCCTCTGTTATACATCTGAAAGAATAAATGGGCAAAAATGTCTTATGAAAAAAGAGAATCGAAGCTTAATGAGTGGAGAGTCATCTTGCCAAATAATAAAATGTATTATTAAGCTATACTGAATAGAATAGCATGTGAATGGTACAAGAACAGGACACATAAAAGAGATATTACAGAAGCAGATTTCAGTTTATGAAAAATTATTATGATAAAAATGACATCAGAAGTGAATACAGAAAGATTATTAAATAAAGAATGAGTATACAGTAGACAAAACTCTGAGAAGAAAAAATTATCTTCTTACTAAATATTTTGGATTAAAATGAATTTAACAGAATTAAACAGATTTTTTTAAATATAAAAAATAGTGAAAAATATAGATGATTAGTGCCATGATCTCAGAGAGGGAAATAACTCTATAAGCAAAAATAGAAGGCAAAACCAATGGAGGAAATCACAAAAGAATACATTGATCACAGTAACTACTTTAAATTTTGTTTTTATTTATAGTAACAGCAATTTCTGTCTTTATTTGTGCTTATACTATGCTAGCGTAATGGTCTCCAGACCTTATGAATGTGCATCTCCAGCATAAGAGCACAGCTGCTGCTTACAGGTGTCCAGCTTGTGTCCTATGTGAGGACACGATAACTACGAGAGTGCCATTCACATGTTTATTATTTTGAAATCTTTTTTATATTTTTAGGTTTCAAAGATAGGCTCTTTGTATCCTTATGACAGTTCCCTGACCAATCAAGCAAAATATCTTCTCATAAAGAGTAGATAGATGTTATTTTGCTGTGACTCATGAAGAAGAAACATGTTCAACAAACAAAAGACTTTGCTGATATAACGATAAACAATGCTTCTAAACCTAGAAGCTATTTTTCACATTCATGTGCTCATAAGAAAACATCTTAAAATGAAAAAGAAAAATTCCCTATTGGTAAAATTTAGCTAAATTCTGTGTTCCATTTTGCAGTTCACAGTATTGTTATTTTACTAAAATGATACTGCAGAGTTTCCAATTTAAGTCTAATAGTACTTTCATCTGACATGAATCACTATATAAGTCATATTTATTTACCATGACCACATAATGATCTAATTATATCATAGTCATTATTTATTGGTTGCTGTGAAATGTTATCACACGATTTTATTTGGTGTTAAAGTTTAATGACTCACTAAATAAAGGTAATTTAAAAATTTTGCAGATTCTAAGGTCAATGTATTAAATGATCACGTTATCTCTGTCCAGATATTCAAAAGATAAGAAAATAATGTATCACAGAAAATGAGAATCCACTAAACAATAAAATGAGAGAAAATTCTTTGGATCATTGAATGCTAGAGTGAAAAAGGAAGAATATCTAGTCTCAGAAGAACCTAGCAAAGACACTTCACAGAGGTAGCAAGTGGTGAATTCACCGTCTATTTCCTCTGTTATAAGAATGGATGAATTCCTTTAAAAAAGTGAGAGAGAAAAAAAATCATGTGGAACCCATTAAATGAACTATACTTCCTGTGATCCAGGTCCATGTCCATGTATGTGAATATTAAACAGCAGAACTCTCTTGTGGCGATTAACCGTCTCAAAAATGACAAGATTATCTTCCAGAAGAAAGCATAGACAGGAAGTTTTTTGGAAACTTCTTAAACAAAAGTTATGACAAATGGTGAAAAAAATTCTAACTCCTGTTACCTTATTTTTTAAGCTGAACACATTCTTTCTAAAAAAAATTTTCTTCCGTAAACCCTTTAAGGATGGAAAGAAAACAACTGAATACAGAGAATGAGGTCACAGATTGGCAGATTTTTATCACTCAGTTGTTGTAAAACAGGAATAGAGGGAACTGCACCACGGACATTTTATTAAGTGTTTAAAATTTAAAACTTTTGAAAAAATATATAATTACTGATGCTATAGAAAATAAATTATCTGAAGATGAGAAAATATTAACATGTTATTAGTAAATGTATACTGCAACTAATTACTTGTTTAGCAAAACAATTTAGCATTCAGAGAATAATCAAAACTGATGACAATGGGAATCTTCTTCATTTAGTAGGAACCATAGCAAAATTTGGTAACATTATGACTGACAATTCTGCATAATACAAACATCAGGAATAAACAGCAATATTGCACATTATTTAGGGGATGAAATAAAAAATTAAGATTATAGCAGATGGAATGAATGAGATCATTTAATAAGATGAGCAATGCTAATTATTATTCAATTATTTTAGGTACAACCGGTGGCATGATGACAAACTGACTCTCTTAAAAAAGAAAAAAAAAAAGCCCTGATTTGTTGCATTTGTCAGTTTCAATGGTGTAAACACTCCTTTGGCTGATCTCAAGCTCCCAATGGTTTAATAACTGGCTCACAAAATTCCTGAATACGCAACAGTAGGCTTTTACCAGCCAGTGCAATTTGGCCCCTACACACCGCGTACACGTGCAATCTAAGCCATGTAGAACAGATGACAATCCTTGCTAGATCCGTGAATTTCAAAATGCAAGTCTTCTATTTCTACATGAGATCATTTTGGGCAATTTTTTCTAGTAGGTGATATAATTAAAGAAGGATTGTAAATATTTTTAGTAGACTATTTAAAAGATAAAACCTGGAAATCTAAAATCTGGCTACAATAATAACATAAATGTACACAGAAAACATTTACACAGAAAACAAATTACAATTGACAATGTTTGAAAATGATAGAATATCCTATATTTCGCTTTCTGTGCAGTTTTTAAACTAGGGGGAAATGAGACAGCAAAAATCTCTTTGACATCACTGAATACTTTTTATATTGCACAAACTATACAACTGTTTTTTAGCCTTAATAAAAATTAAAGAATGTTGGAAACACATTTACCAAATATAAGTATTTAGTCATCATTGAATTTGCAATGGGAAATGCAGTTGGTAGCATCATGTTACTAAAAACACAATTAGAGGGAGGTTAAAAATTCTTTTAGAGTTTTTGATGGCCTTAATGAAGTTGTAAATTCTAGGATAGAAGCCAAAATATAATTGAAGAACTATCAATTTTTATATGTATTTCTTTGGTACTAATTTATCATATTTTTTAAAATGTTAGTTATAAGCAAAATATTGCAGAAACTGCAAAATACATAATATCTTTGAAACTTCAAGGAGATTAAGAAATTCCTTTAAAAAAGAAATTGTGATTTTTGCGAAAAATATTTGTGTTGCTAAAGAAGTTGTACTTTCTTGACATAGATATGAACCTCTCTGTTGTAGACAAAAAATAAAAGTGAGAAGACTAGTTTTGACTGGGAATCCCAGAATCGACCCATCTCTGATCCAAAACCAAAATTTCCAAGTTAAGAATTCTGGTTTTTATATTGGATCTGATAATATCATCATCATTAAGGAAAGTTTTATGATGCTGAGAGAATACTATGCCTGTTTCGGTATTCTAGGTAACACATCATTTGAGGAAAAATAAGGAATATGAAATACTACAGCTACATAAAAAGTTACAATTGGTATCAATTGATGATTATAACAGAGAATGTGATATTGATGGGTCATGAATATCTGAGAAACTAAAATCTTTCAGTTTTTTTCTAGAATCTAGATTGATTTCCTCGGAGATATCACAGTTTCAATATCGAGATGTTTGCAGCAATAAATTACTGGACACATTTCCAAACACTCTTCTGGCTCTAACGCTACAAGTAACTTCGCTACTTTCAGTTGCCAGTGAAGAATATAGAGATTCAAAATTAAAATGTACTTAAAACTACTTAAGTTCTGCTACACCTCAAGAAAACCAGTAAGTAATTCTGAGATGATTTTTGTGGAAAATGAGATACTAGAGCAAGTAAGCATTGAAATCACCATAAAGAACTTCATTTCTGTAAAAGGACTATTAAAAATACATATTCTGGCTGAGCTATTGTAATTATTTTGATTAAATTTTTTATTTTCTATTATTTTATGCTCGATAATTTTATCTTTGTAGTTTATACAGAATATTTCAGTCCTTTTGTATTTTGTAGAAATAAAGGATATACTAATTAAAAAACTTTTAAAGAAAGAGCACTATTTCTAATTTGTCCATTGTGTGGGCCAGCAGTATTCCTGATTATACACATTTATCTATTTACACATGGTCATGTATGGCTATATGTAAATATTATACACAAATACATATTTTTGAATGATGTGTAAAAGATGAAAATGAAAATTATTATATTTTATTTGTTTTATTGTGTTTATTTTTGTATTATTATTAGTAGTAACAGTATTTTATTCGTATCCCAATAGATATAAATGTTTTATTAACAGGACTGTGATTGAATATGCTTCACTAAAACTTTAGTTATTTTTGAGAGAGTGTTCAAAGGACTGTTTCTTAAGTTTATTTCAACACTATGTTTTTTACTGAGTTAATATTAGTTTACATCATTGTGAAATTTCAGTCATTGGCTATTGCTCGTCCGTCACCATGTAAGTGCTCCCCTTCACCCCCTGTGCCCACCCCAGCCCCCTTCCCCTGGTGACCACTGAACTGTTCTTCAGCACCAATCTTTCATAGCTGTCAGAGCTGAAAATTTTCCTCAGAAAGATTTTAGCAACAAATTTGAGTATAAACATCCATCATTATGCTTACAGGAAAAAATGTAAGTGCTGGCTGAGTATCCGGTGAATTTTAGCGTCTGAGAAAAAGTATGGAGATTTGTCTACACACATTAGATGGTTATGTAGGCCCCTCTGCCAGTCCTAGTGACTTCATGCTCCCATTAGAAATCAAGATAAAATGTACATGTGGGGTGTAAGTCTGTATGCGTCAGTCTTCTCGTTCATTTCACTTGTGATGGCCAATCTCTTGGCAGATCTGGTGAGTGTTTAAAGTGGGTAACAAGAAGTAGAGTCTCAACTCAAGTCTGCTATTTTCTTGCTGTTCACTTATGTTTGCACTGATAATAGTATGTTCAGTCCACATTTATTAGCACGAATCTTTCTAGACACGTCTATATTTAAAGGCTGGTTTAAGTAAAGCTGGGTCTTATAACCTATAAACCCAGTTTTTAGGCACATGTAAATGGCAACACTCGGAAATCCTCTGAAAAGGAAGGAAGACAGAAGGGCAGCACCATCAACCTTCTATGTTTTACAGGCCCCATCTTCTCTCAGGATATCTCCTATACCTGCTGTGTGAGCCTAGCAAAGGCCCCAGGCTTCATGTCTATGTTAAGTATTGGTAAAGTTTAATTTCCATATTTTTAAAAAATAAAATAAATAAAAAGAGCTATTTCAATATTTTTTCTCTGCTCTCTTAGTGAACCAAATGTATACCCTGGGAGTATGCGCCTTGTCCTATACCAAACCCAGACAATTGGAAATGCCCTTAAACTAGGAAAGGCATTAGGATGTTGAGCTGCCAAAAAAGATGATGAGTGTTCGTTATGATTATATATTTTGTGTATTATCACTGGATATGTTACCAAAAATAAAAACTTCAACAGATGTTGCTTCTTGAAAATTAAAAATTTTAGAATATATTTTGCATATAAAAATGTAATACTATAGAACAAATTAAGGAAGAATTTTACAACAAATATGATAGAAAATGGGTGAACATCCTATTTTCTTACAATCAACAAACTTAATATATAAAGACTACTTACAAAGTAATTTTAAAAGCTGCTGGAGAAATAAAAAAAAAGTCACAAAACATGAACAGATGATTCACAGAACTACAAATGACTGGGAAATATTTAAAAACCTCACAAGTAATCAAAGAAATGCAAAAGAAAGCAGTATCATCATCCCTCTATCAATTTGTCCGTAGTCAATGGTCTCTAAAGATAGCCAGCCATAGTTCCTCTATTACTGTACACACATGTCACGCCTCTCATCAAGAAGCGGCATTTATTTCTTCTTTGGAAACTAAGCTGGTCTTGTGACTTGCTTTGAGCAATAGAATGGGGTAGGAGTGAGGCTGTGCATCTAATATGTAAAGATACACATTGCTGGTATGCATACAAATTCATAAAGCTTGATCATATGGTAATTCTATGTTTAATTTTTTGAGATACTCCCATACTGTTTCCCATAGCAGTTGCATCATTTTACAATCCCACCAACACTACACATGGATTCCAATTTTTCTACATCTTTGCCAACACTTATTTTATTTTTTTACAGTAATCATCCTAATGGGTGTGAGGTGGCATCTCATTGTGGTTTTGATTTGCATTTCTCTTCTGATTAGTAACCTTGAGCCTTTTTTTTCATATGCGTGTTGTCCATTTTTATATCTTCGGAGAAATGTCCATTCACATCCTTTATCCAAAAGAATTGAAAACAGGGTTTCAAAGAGACATTTGTACACTCATAATTATAGCAGCATTATTCACGATACCCAAGAGGTGGAAGCAACCTAGATGTCCATCGATGGATGAATGGATAAACGAAATGTAGTATATACATATAATGGGATATTATTCACCCTTAAAAAAGAAAAAAATCCTGTCACATACTATAACATAAGTAACCTTGAAGACATTTTCCTAAGTAAAATAAGCCAGTCATGAAAAGACAAATATTGTGTGATTCCAATTACATGAGTTACCTAAAATAGTCAAATTCATAGAAACAGAAAGTAGAATGGTGCTTACCAGGGGTTGAGGGGAGGAGGACATGGGGAGTTGTTTAAGAAGTATAGATTTTCAGTTTTGCAATATGGAAAAGCTCTGGAAATTTGTTGCACAGCAATGCAAATATACTTAATGCCATTGAAATATATACTTAAAAATGGTTAAGATGGTAAGTTTTGTGTTTCTTTTACCACAATTGGAAATTTTTAAAAGTTGATAAAGCCTTCTCAAAAGCAATTGGACAAAAATATCAATATCACTAAAATGAAAATTCATAATCTTAGTCCAGGAAATAATAATATAGGCAGAGATTTATAAGGATGTTCATTACAGTGCTATTTCCAGTAGTAAATTAGTAATTCATTATTGAAATATCGAAAAACAGAATTTGGGTTGTTTATGTGGATTGTGATGTATCTTTATGACAAATTATTTCAATGACATGAGAAAAATTTTGTAGTAAAATACTGATGAATGTAGCATGATACAAAACTCTTTATACAGAGTGATCCAAATATATAAACACATACATACACGTATATGTACAACTATTAATATATGATGCAACCACGCACAGACATATTCTCTACATGTATATAGATATATTTTCATATAATACTTATTATACACATGCATGTAACCATTTTATTAAATAAGCTGGAATGTGTGTACTACAAATATAAAGTAACTTTATTCTTCCACACAACTACTATTTCCAAGCAAACTCTGGAGACTCATTCTTCTCATAGCCAAGATGAACTTGTGAGCAGATCCTTTAGCTTGTCTAGTCATTTGAAGATATTAAAAAATCTAGCCTAGGCTAACTTCAAAACTTCAGTCTCTTACTTGATGCAAGCTTCTCTCCTGGCCCAGCTTAGGAAACCTACGATAGGAAGAAGGCATCGGTTGCGCTCTTCACAACTGTCACACTTTGTTCTTTCATCTTCCTTTCTACTCACTCAGTTGCCTCTCTTTCCTGCTGGGTTGAAGGAAGGTAGGAAGAAAAGGAAAGGTCAGAAAAGATCACCGCCATCCTCTCTTAGCATGTGACAAGCATTTAAATGCTGCTTTTTAGAGGGTGTATCGGTGTTCTTTAAAGACCATCTCCCTGGCCCCACATAGTCCTCCTACCCTTTCTCTCTTTGCAGATCTCCCTCCTACTTTTTCCAATCATGAGATGCCTTCCTTGCCTAGTTTCTTACTATTGTCTTCTCAACCTCCACTCCTGGTGGTCCATCTCTGTTTTAGATATCTCCTTAGAAGTGATCTCTTTTGAGATGATTGCAGCTATGGCACAGAAAAACAGAAAAACAGGAATGATTATCCCATTGAAATCACCAAGTGCAGGTACTTCTTAGGTCAGGCTTCTTTTTCTTTTTTCTGAGGCCATTGATTGCTTCTCTCAGCCCCTCCTTTTTAGAGATTTTCCAGGAGTGAGTCAAATGCTGGTACCTGTGTCCACCAAACTCCAGAGGATCCTAGCCACCTCTTCAAGTAGTTTTCTTGAATCTCCTTACTTGAATAAAGGTGAGAGCAAAGCACACTTCCAACAGATGTGGGATGGAGCAGTGCATCTACTCTAGGACAACTCTCTCTTTAAGGCAAGTTTTCTGAATTGAGCACTATTGACATTTGGGGCTGGATGAGTCTTTGTTGTGAGAGGCTGTCCTGTGTATCACAGGATAGCAAGCAGCAGCCCTGGCTTCTACTCACTAAATGCTATTAGCACCACTCCCTATTTGTGACAACCAAAAATATCTCCAGACATTGCCAAATATCTTTTAGGGGGCAAAATTGCCTCCAGTTGAGAGGTACTGACCTAAAGGCATTCTTTCTACAAACTTTCCTACTTTCTGATCACTTCCTCACTTTGCCTTTTTTAGGATGAAGATGGGTGGTGGGCTAATGCTGAGAAAAGAATACCCCAAATGCAAATCCTACATAAATCTGGAGACACTTGGCACTCTGTGAAACCTTAGCCAACCTTGAGATAAGAAGAGTTGTATTTAATATCTTTTTGTTCCACATCAAATAATAAAAAAGACCTAAGTGATAGAAGAGACAAGAAAGCCGACCAAAATATTAACAGCAATTATCTTTGAATGGTGGGATCATTGGTGATTTTTCCATCATTATGACTTTAATATTTTTTACAATGGATTTACAGTTCACATATAAAAATATTTGGAAAAAATGTAAGACCAAACAAATCCTACCAATTTTCAAGGCCTAACTCAAATGCCATCTCCTTCATGATGCCTTTTCAAATTACCAAGATACAAATAATTTTTTTCTCCTGGAATAGCAATAACAATTGACTTCTATTGAGCACTATATGCATATACATGCACTACTTTATTTAATCTTCACAATCACCCCCATTAACTAGGAGTTTGTTATTCTTGTTTTACAGATGAGAAAACTAAGCTTACGGAAGTAAACTAGTGGCGTGACTGGCCTAATACTACATGTTGGTAAATGATAGAGCTGTGATTCAAACCTGAGTCTGTCTGTTCAGTCCATTTTCTGCCTCCCATTGTACTGGTCAGTGGAAATCCAGAACTTTATGATGTTTTAAGTGAATTTAAACATTACTAAGATGTTTTTCCTTAGTCTGCATAGTATTCTCCAACTAAATTATAAGTAACTTCTTTCAGAGAATAGACTACTGAGCTTTCATTAACTATCTTCATGGAGGGCCATCTGGTAGGCAGATTGCTGAAACAGTGCTTAGATGGAACAAGAGGGTGAACACTTATAGCATAAGTTATATGTAAACATAAGACTAACCCATAGTTTCCACTGTAACTATTCACCATTATTTTGTAATGGCAATATCATAAGTCATGAAGATTATCTGATTTGTGAATACTGACATGAAGATATATAATTAAGCAGACGATTTGCTGCCTAAATATTAGTGTCTTTTGTATTCAAGCAAAAGCAAAGGCAATTAACATATACTATGAAGACAGACATTGTTAGACACACTAAACTGATTTTAGGATAAAATTATCATATAAATTCATCAAGTCCATTGTACCAAACCATCTTAAATGCATCCTCAATATATGATAATAGCAGAGCCCAAGATGATTAAAAGAGAGAGGTAACAGCTCATGAGGCACAGGGTCTAGGGGTACGCATGCCAGCTCACTAGGTTTAAGGAAACAAGAGCAAGCTGGTCCCCACTTGGTGGAAGAGATGACGCTCCTAAGATATGACCAGGCTTGGGTCCAAGTGGTTCAACAACTGTTAGAGTAGAGTGATTGGGCTGCAAGTTTTCAATCCTTTAAGTATGTAGGGCTAGTATAAACAGAGACAGATATGTGTGCCATGGAAAAATCCTTCCTTCTATTACTGTGGCCCAGATAGGTACATCTAGTCTTCTTTTGGAAAACTAATGAAAACAGCAAGCTTAACAGTAAAACTCAAAGAGGAAGAATTTGCACCAATGGTACTCTAAAAATGTGGTCCATGAACCAACTTCAGCATCAACTGGGAACTTATTGCAAATGCAAATTCTTTGTCCCTACCCTAGACCTTATTAATCAGAATCTTTGGAGTTGGGACCCAGGAATTTGCATTTTAACCTGCTCTCCAGGTGGTTCTTATGCACTCTAAAGTTTGAGAGGCACTGGTCCACCCTCACCACATTCACCACCCTCACAACAGAAGAAGACTCTTCAAGAATCCATTTAAAATGAGAGTTTCTAACTTTGTGCTCTCCAGGACGGTAGACACTAGCCACATGTGGCTTTTGGGCACTTGAAATGTGGCTGGTCCAAATAAAGATGTGTTTTAAGTGTAAACACTGGATTTCAAAGACTGAGTATGAATAAAGAACGAAAAATACTTCACTGATAATGTTTTATTTTGATGACATGTTGAGATGGTAATATTTCAGATATATTGGGTTAAATAAAATGTATTATTAGTTTCACCTGTATCTTTTTACTTTTTAAGGGGCTATTAAGATATTTAAACTTAAATATGTGGCTTGCTTTATATTTCTGTTGGAGAGCATTGTTCTAACTAATCTCCTTAAAGGATAGTTTCTTTCCTAGTCTACATTGTCTAGTTCTCAACTAGCCAGGGCTTATTTGAAATAATAACAAGAGCAGAACAAATAAGCATTTGTTTCATGTTTAATATGTGCCAGTCCTTGTACTCAGCATCTTGCAAGGATTATTTCATGTAACTCACACAGTAAGCTATGAGATAGCTACTGTTATTATCTTCATTTTAATGATAAGGAAACTGAAGCTCAGAGAGTTTAAATAACTTACTCAAGGCTACTGAGCGATAAGCAACAGAGCCAGAATTCAACTCAGGTTCATCTGATCCCAAAGCACATGCTTTTATGTATTTCCCTGTGCTTCTTTTTGCTATACAATGTACTGAAAAAAAGTCACTTATTTTCAATGACATTTCTGTATGTTAAAATGATAGTGTATTATTCAAGTCTATATCAAATAGAAGCAGATCATTGGAAAAAAATAATGACAGAACCAACTCCTTGTGTAATGTGTGAATAGCCATAGATATTTAAGAAGTGAAGCCATCCAGGAAGCTTGGCACAACCTTCCTCAGCTTTGCATCTGATCAATGGGTTTCTTTCAGTAGTTGTCCATAATAATTCTTAAGGTTGGTCACATGGCTAAGAAAACTCTCCAAACTTAGTTGGCAGTGTCTAGACCAGAAACAAACCAAGAAAAAGCAGCAATTTCATAACTTTATAAAATCTCTTCATGTTGTATCCTAGCTTCAAGGCCCTGAACCAGCCTAGGTCACAGATAGTCTGTTAAAGGTAGGGTGAACTCTTTCATAGACAATTCTATTCACCAGAAGATCTGTTAATCCATGATGAAAATCACACTTTCTAAAATATTAGCAGACACATCATCAATCTTTCTTTGAATGCCTGGCAGAGAAGCCAGGAAGCTTGCCACCAACATATCATTGATTCTAACTGTTCAGTCAATATTTGTTATTATTGGTATAAACAAGACCAGGGTGAGCCTCAAAATCAGGGGGATGCAGAGCAACAGAGACATGTAACAATAACCAACAGCCTGTTTGGATAAGTCCTCAGAGATGAGTAGAGTGTATTTTCCATCATCCATGAAATAATCTGATGAAAAAACCAAACATGGAGCTAGGTATTGAAGGGCAGAAGGGAGGAGAATATCAGAAGCAGCGGCTGAAATTACAGTGGTGTACCTCATGGCGCCTAAATCTGTAAGCCTCTTCATCAACTGGGACAAACTTGACTTCTTAGGATCGGTAGCAACATTTCTTTTTATCGGTTCCATATTAAACATGTTTGGTTAATAATAGTGTCAAAAAAAGTTGATGTTCTGAGAGTTGGTCACCAATAACCAACTTGAGTTGACCACAACCAGTTAGTTCTAAGTTCTTTACAAAGTTGATATGGTCTGCACAGACATTAGGGAGTGTTCCCAGTGGCTTTTGGATCAAGTCTCCTATGGATTTTACAGCCAACTGGACCCATTCCACCAACGGTGTCATCAAGGAGATCTACACACGGACAACAGAATTTCATCAATTGGAACTTCTAGGATAATGTTTGTCTTCTTCACAATGTTTATTGTTTCCAATATTACAACTCCAGACTTTCCAGGTTGTAAGTTCACAGACAAGACATTTAAAACCAAAAACAATTCCACTACTTTGCTTATGGAGTGCTCAATTCATATACATCGGCAATACTGCTACCAATCAATAAAACAGGCTTAATGTCTCCAAAATAAACAGAAGTTAACTCCAAGAACATAATTCCCAAAGTTAAGTAATTAATGTTTCTTGTTGCAGTAAAGGCTGACTGTCAAGTCATTTTTTGGAGACTGCTGGTTGGGCTTAGGGTAGGAAATGACAGTACTGTAGTTATATGCACAGAAAGCATTTTTCCAGCTTATGCTCAGGTGACTTCTTGGAAGCTGCTGCCTGTGGACTGTGATAAGCTCTCTTTCTTCACCAAGTCCTTAGGAAAGCCGAATTTCAATTGCCACTTAGAGTTCCCAGAGCTTGAATGAGCCAACCCCTATATTTTCATAACTCACTCAGAATCTCATCCAATATAAAATGTAAGGGGCTAATGTCTAAGGACAGTTTTTTCCACCTGGGAAATACTAGCTTTCACTTGCTTGAAAAGTTCAAGATGAAGAGGGAACAAAGCCTTCCTCTTGATAGCAGAAACTCATGGAAATGTGACTTCCCTGGCCTAGCCAGCGGTAAAAAGCATCAGCATAGCTCTAGCCTTACACCCAAATTAAAACCATCAGCTCATCCTGACTGTGATGTGGCCATAACATTTCACCACATTAAATGTGTGATAACTGTACATGGGCAGGTAATGTGATCTGACAGTGTTTGTTGTCACCATGGAGCTGTCATGTCTGAATTGTTTTCTCAATCCCAGAGAATCAATGTCCATCATGAGTCTTTATTTTAGCCTAAATTCACTATGACAGTAATAATATATGCAGTGATGGAAGAATCCAAAGCAGGGGAAGCAAATTAATATTTATTGAGTACTCATGATGAATCTGTGGCAGACAGATCCTAAGGTGACCCTCAATGATTTACCACTTTGAGTCCAGACCTTTGTGTGATCTCCTTCCCTTGAGTGTGTGCAGGACCTGGAACTTGCTTCTAACCAACACAATATGTCAAAAGTAATGGGATGTCACTCCCCTGATTAGGTTACATTATATGGCAAAGGTGATAGACTGTCATTCCTGTTACGTTATATGAGATTCCATCTTAGTGGAGATTCTCCTTACTGACTTGATGAAATAAACAGCCATATTGAGGAAACCCACATGGCAAAAACTGTGAGTGGCCTCTAGGACCTGAGTACAGTCTCCAGCTGACAGCCTGCAAAGAGCCAAGGCCTTCTATCGCATAGCTGAAAGGAAATGAATTCCGCTGATAATCTGAATAAGCTTGTAAGCAGGTTCTTCTTCCAGATGAAAAGGCAGCCTGGCTGACACCTTGACCACAGCCCTGTGAGATCCTGAGCAGAGGATCATGATAAGCTGTGCCTGGACTTCTGACCCACGGAAACTATGAGATAACAAACGTGTGTGTTGCTTTCAGCTGCCATATTTGTGGTAATTTTTTACGGTAACAGTGGAAAACCAATACATTGAGGTGAACCATGTTTCTGTTCTTTATCCTCTATTTTGTTTAATCAACTCCGTAACCTTAGGAACCATGATAATTAGGCAGGACATAAAGTTTAAAAGTTCTTCCTCTTGTCTTAAGAAAATAGTCACACAAGTTTTCAGGGTCCTTACCTGTGAATTGAGGGAAGCCTGTCTTCATGTCTTGCATCTAATACCTAAATAATCATGTATAAATTATGAGAGTGAATCATCTTTGAAATGGCTTGGTACAAATTTTGCCCAATAGGACATTAGCAGATGCTACCACAGCCCTGCGCATATCCCTTCCTGCTCACCAGGCCTAGTCACTTCTGCTGCGAGCACCTGTCACTTTGTAGTAGCAAACGCTCCATGGTACGCTCAGCTCACAGGAGGGGCAGGCCAAGGGTTCTGGGGAGCTGATGTCTCAGGGAGCATCTCTTAGCCAAAGGTGGATAGAGTTGGAAGATAAAGGCCCCAGCTTCCTTGGTCCTCAAGTGCAGCCATTCTAAGGAGTGTTCTAGATCATTTCCCCCAAGTCCCCAGGAGGATTAAGATCAAGTTCCCAAGATGACAGCCTACTCCTTAGCACCCCGTGTAATGGTTTCTTTCCCTTCATATCTCACTTCCCAACTCTTACCAGTGGTTCCTGGAATCTCCTCCCTAAATAAATGGTTTGAACCAGTTCTTTTTCTCAGGGTCTGCTTCTGGGTAAATTCAACCAAAGAGGTAGGGGCCCTTCAAGTTGGATGGAAATTTGGTAAAAACCCAATCAAGAAGGACAAAAACAAGCACTGAAGTTGTCTTGAAGATAACTAAGAATGTTCTAGGCAAAGTGAATGAAAAAGGAGAAATAAGCTGAACAGAAACTACTGATTCTATTTGTCAAACTTAATATTTACTAGCCAAGATCTGATGAACAATTTGACCCCCCAAATACTTCAATACTGGGAAGCAGTGTGCTGGATGGTGGACCCTGATGTTCTCCACTGGATAGGTAATTCCCCTGTGGTGAAATCACATGCTAGCATTCTGATTTATATATCAGTCTCTTGAGTTTGGTTAGTGTGAGTCAGTTTTGCAAGTTCTGTCAACTCTGGCAGCAATCACTGATTACTAGACTTATTGTGGTGATTATTTCACAATGTCACAAATATAAAAATATCAAATCATTATGTTGTACACCCAAAACTAATATAAGGTTGTAGGTCAATTGTACTTCAATTAAATAAAAAAGATCAGACTCTGGAACTGCCACCCCAGAAGTCTCTGTCTGGGTAGGCAGGCAGATTCCTTTTACATATTTATCACTACCCTCAGCAATTCTCATTATGCAGTCAAAACCACATACTAATCCCAGACACTTATATCTTGAGAAACAGAGTAATTTTACGTTTCAGCATGAAGAAATACCAGAAAGGGCATCACCAAATAAACAAAGGGTATGTCCAGTATGAACAAATATGAAGGAGAAAATGTCTGTTTTCATGTCTACTTTCTGCCTGTGCAACTTAATAAAGATGGATCCTTACTCACTGCAGCTTTGGGTCCTCATCAACCTCAACATCCAGTCTGACTTCTTTTCACTACCAAAATAATGCCCCTAACCACACTGACACAACAACCAGAACAACACTGGAAAAAGAGAAGCCAAACCCCAAACAAAAAGCCATACACTAGTTCTTCACAAAATATAAGCATGTCCTGGCATTAAATTCTGGAAGAAACTCATTGTCCATTTATAAGTGGCATGAGATAACAATGGTCAACCTTCAAACTTCCATAAAATCTGAGGATAGCCTATTCAACCAAAGCAGAGTGAAAGTGTTTCTGTTGGGGCAAAGCTAAGCAGGTCACGGAACCTTGACATTTTCAAGCTAAGAACAGTGATGCTGAATCAGGATCTAAAGCCCCCCTGGGGACCTCAGAAGCTTTCATAAGAGTTTCTTCACCAAGCATTGCCTACAGACTGAATAAACAGCTTTTACCCAAATATGTATGGCTGTTTTTACAGCTATAGGTAGATGTTTTTGACTATAGTATTTTTGAATTCATGATGGTGGTTAGTATTTTTGATGATCACTATATATTTTCTCTATCAATGGTCGCTAAATAAAGCTACTGTCATTTAGGGAAGGCCTTGAAAATTTCTTTTGGCTAATAAGGAATCCTCATATATTAAAAGATTAAGAGCCATGATTTAGACAGCCAAATAGACAACATGGCCCTTTGAATATCTTGCCTCCAAATTCATTTTCTTAACTGGTTTTTGTTAGGTGAGACAGAGGAAGTACTGAGTTCAACATTACCTTCTCTGGTGGCCCTTGAATTTAGATGTTCTGAACTTTTACCTAAAGCAGATCCCTGTGCTATGGGGCAAGGACGACATTTTGTTATCACAATTCATAGGTCTAACTGATGTTCTTCTCTGGGTGGGGCTTGTTTTATGACTTGTGCAGGTCGTGTTAGGGAATAGGGAAGGAGGAATGATGGCTCCACTGGAAGGTCAGCCCAGAATACTGGCCAAGACAGAGCAACTTCCCCCCAAAACATGGAAGAAGACAAATTAACTTCAGGAGGCACCCTTGGTTCCACCCTGATGCCTCCAAGAGATTTCTCTGGGATTCTAGAGCTTGTTACTCAATGAAAACCCAGTTCTCTCAGCCCACGGGTATAAATGTATGTCGGGAGTTCACTGGACTCTTCAGAATAGGGATCTTTCTCATTACTATAGGACTTTACACCTTCATATGTATTTTCTCTTGGTCCGGTTGCACAACCTGTGAGGTGGGAAGGATAGGATTATCTCATTTTACAGATAAGATAAGCCCCCTGTTTCACACAGGCTGCCTTTCTCAGGGCCACTTAGCCAATATGCGGCAGAAGCATGACTAAGACCTGAGCCCTGGAAGACAATTTCAAGTCAAACAAAATAAAGTAGTTGACTTTTCAGAGTGACAGAATCTTTCTCTAAATCAGAATTTATACTCACACTATGTTCTTATATACCTTTAAAATGGCACACATGCCACATAAAATGTGATATTCAACAAAACATATTTGGGAATTCAGGAGTTCAAAATGGGAAAATAATATTTAATTATAAATGAAATAACATTTAATATTTAAACTTCACTATTTAGCATCATTTTGAATATGTTTCTATGCACAAGATTCTTCATGTAGATTATTCCATTTATCATCCTTGCTATCCTCTGAGGCACTTTATCTCATTTTTAAGATAGGAAAACAGGCTCAGAGAGTTTGAGTGACTGGTCCAGGGTCACACAGCTAGGACACTGGCAAGAGAGGGATTTGAAATTTGCCTGGTTGTCATTTTCTCTTATTCTACACTTCTTCTCTGATGCCTAAATATTGCCCTCAAGAGAACCTACATTTTTCTTTGATCATTATTTATCCTTTGCCCCCATCACCTGTAACAGAATTGTTTAAGATTTTAGACTTTCCACTTTCAGCTCATTTCATCATGTACCCCTTGAAATATTATGTGAATTATCCCAACGGATTAGCAGACAAAGAGGAGTTGAGGCTAGACTCACTCATCAGGCTCTTCTCTCTCACCCACTAAATATCTCATTACCATTGACCAGCCGGATGTCAGCATGTCACACATTATTCTGAGAGCAGAGCAAGAGCCCCTTAGGTCGGCAGATAATCAAGAAAGAGTGTTATGAGAGTTGACATCTTATGAATAATTATTTTAAAAATCTGTTCATTTCTGTTCCTTCAACTCCAGATGGGTGAGTTGGTTCTACCAAGCTACTCAGTCAAATAGTGATGAGAACATCACTTAAACAAGGTGCCAGTTGCCCTTATTTATTTATTTTTTTTAGAGTAAGTTTATTCTAAGGTTATATTGTAAGAACGTATGGTCAAAAGATATAAGGCAAATAACTCTGAATGTAAAACATGCAACTCTTGGATTCCTCTGAGAATCTTCTTAGAGTTGTTGGACCTCGATTGTTTCCCTGTGTCACATAAAGATCTGTTGGTACCAAGATTTTGTTGCTGCTATGTCAAATGGTACAAAGTTAACAGTCACGGCAAATGTGAACATAATAAAATTTTAAGCTCATTATAACTTTCAGGGACACCTAGCTAAATTTTGTGATGGAAGAGTTTGAGAGTGAGGCTAGCTAATGACTTCCAAATATATTGTTTGAGCAGCAGTCCCATGGTCTAAGAAAGCAGGATCCGTGCACGCTAAGTTGCTATGGAGGAGAAGGGGTGTGCGCATGCTCTATTGCTGTAGGAGGCTGGGATGGGCTCCCGCCCAGAGAGTGCCGCGTGGTGGCTGTCAACAGGCAGTCCATCCTCCGAAAGCTGCTCCACAGGGCTGCTGTGGTTGAATTAAAAGGAATAGTTTGATTTGCTGGATACTAATAGCTCCATTCGGTGTATGATATAAGGGGAGAAAATGAAAACAGCACTGCATAAAATGTAAAAATTCACTGTAATCATCTTTATTTCAGAAACGTAAAACATGAAAAAAATCAATGATAAAGCTCTGATATAGCATTTCTCAATGAGAGGCCTGAAGACTCACACATGCATATTCCTGGGTCCCACCACAGAACTGAGGGAGGGGAGGGGGGAACTGGAACCTTCTTTTCAAGAGCCTAATCAGGCACAATCTAAACCCATCCTCAGGGCACAGAACTCAGGACAAATTAAGCCATTTCCTCCTAATACATTTTGTAAAGGTGACCCTAGTTTCAAATAAACATCAGACAGAAAAATCTATAAACTGTATACACTGGAGGAGTATGTGGAGGCTGGGTGCTCCCTGCTTTGCTCTTAGCCGGGGGTGGTGATTCCCGAGTCCCAGAGAGAAGAATACTTCCTTGCAATCCTCTCGGACAGCTGCAGAGGAAGGCAATCAGGCCTGAGAGTCAGGGCATATGTCTTACCAACTCAGTGACGTCAGCATCGTCATTTCTCCTCCTTGAATCTCAGTTACCCCTTCTGCCAAGCACGCTGCTGTTTGATCCCCATGATATGGCAGTGAGCAAGCAAGAAAATCTATCTCTAAAAAGTTAAGTGACTCCCCACGCACCCCCGCCGAGGTCACAACTAGGGAATGGCATAAGAAGAGCTGAAACCTGGTCAACCCCGGACTGCAACCTCTGCGTAATTATGGGTCTATATGTGCATTTATATG
This sequence comes from Equus quagga, assembly GCF_021613505.1. Lineage (NCBI taxonomy): Eukaryota > Metazoa > Chordata > Mammalia > Perissodactyla > Equidae > Equus > Equus quagga. The sequence continues at coordinate 154,610,268 of NC_060267.1, read as the reverse complement.
ACTCAGGCTTTCTTGAGAGCTTGAGAGGAGAGATTTCTAGGTGTAGAGTGACCAACAGTCCTAGTTTACCTGGCACTGAGAGGATCCTGGGACATGAGACTTACAGCATTAAAACCAGGAAAATCTCAGGCAAACAAGGACGAAGTCGTCATTGGAGCTGGGCCATCATTTTTTGCAGTGGTTCTCAACCCTGGCTGCAGAATAGAGAGAGCTTAAAGATGCTGATGCCTAAGCGTCATCCCAGATCACTGAATCTGAATCTTTGGTTGTGTCTACATTGATTTTTTTTAAAAAACCTCTGAAGGTTATTTTCATGTATGGTGAAGTTGGGAAACACTGACTTAGAATACAATATCAATGACTTTTTTTTCTTCAGCAGACCACGCAAAAGGGATAAGCTTACATAATTGTCCACAATAAAGATGGGGAAAGTGGCTCAACAAAGTCTTACTGAAAGGCATATCAGAGAAGGTTGGTTTCCTCAAGGCTGCAACAGCTGGAGCAAACCCTCCATTGACTAAACCAAACAATTGTAGTGTTGCGGGGACTCCAAGGACCACAGTGCCAGCCACAGCCCCAGGACTTGTGTGGAGAGACGGATGCTGCCGTGGAAAACCATTTCCTATAGGTTGGCATTTAGTCCCCCTGGCTCAGCTCAAGGAGGAGGCAGAGCATGGCCAATATGGTGTGATGAAAACGAGTCGTTGCAGGGTGGGAGTTCTTCTAACTACTCAACAAAATAAGTGCATTCTGAGAGGTTTAGTGGAGTCTGACTTTTTTAAAAGAATTAAAGATTTTGGAAATCCTCAAGGTAAAATCTTATAAGAAAAGAAGAATCATTTTTGAATGAAGTTTTAAATGAAATAGAGAATATCACTTAATGATCGTGATACCCGCCTCGCCTTGTTTTCCTGATCCTGTGGCATCCTGCGTCGTCAGTTGTCCTTTGAGAACAGACCAAAATTGTAAATGCACAGAGCCGAGAATAGCTTCCCACAGATGTGTTTAAAAACCACACTCCAGGGTTAACTGGTGCCTAGTCCATGACATAATTTGCTCACAGCCAGTTGCAATGGCCAAAAATGCCAGTCAAAGTAGAATTTGGATCAGTCTATATCTTGCTACTTTTTGATAGCTGTTTTTTTAATTGTAAAAACAATAGTGTTGACTATGATTTTGAGAAATAACAAAAAATCCACTCTTCCCCAACAATTATTTTCATTTTTGTGTTTCTACATCCATCTTAATTTCCAGTGACAGTACCAGTAAGAAGATAAGAAGAAGCCGGAATTTAATGCTTATTAAGCCTCTCTGGAGCAGGATGACTTTATAAGCTTTGAAGCAATAGAAAAAATTACAAAGAAAATGAGTGATCAATTTAATTATGTAAAATTCAAATCTCTCTGAGTATACTCTGTGTGTGTGTGTTAAACGTGGTCCGTGGCCTTAGATTCCTGTCCCATCTCCTTTTCATGTGCCTTCCTGTGCTTCAGAGGTTGAAAGGTAAAAACTGACATTTCCCAGGCTCCTTTGCAGCTAGGGTGGTAGAATCAAATTAGATTCACTCATTAATGCATTCCAGTGAGGATTTGGAGGCAGAAGTGAGGCCCATTCTGCATTTGGCTATTTCTTTTTGTTTTTAGGTACAGCTGTGGAGGTGTGAGGTCTTCTGGAACAGCATTCCAGAGTCTAATCCCCCCCTTTGTGGTTGTCAGGAGACATTTGTGTTGCAATCATGGTGGCTTCGTGATCCTTGAGTCTCAGCTGCAGTGGAGTGTTCCTCCTGATGGTGGCAGATGTGGTAGAAACCTTTAAGAACCAGTTCTGTGATGTTGCAGGAATCATTCACAGAGGCCTAGCCTACAGGCTGTCTGTACAGAATTCCCAGGGATTTTATGAACATCTAATTCTCTCTGTTAAATCCTTTCATGTTTATAATATCCAGTGTGGTTTCTGTTTTTTGCACTGAATTGTGACTGATAAAAACTGGAAAAAAACGTTTTCAGAAAACAAAACAGAAGGATTAATATATTTATTACGTGAAGTATTGGTAGGAAAAAGACCCAAGAATAGAAAAATGGAAAAAATTAACAAAATTAGCAAATAGACTGCATGAGAGAAAATGCAAATAAGCAGAAAGCACTTGACATGGAACGCTGTTTTAGGAACCACACAATGGGATCCCCCTCTCTTGGCCACAAGAGATTAGTTTCCCTGTAAGTTCTTTATTCAGAAAGTTGACCTCGGAAATGAAATCACTTTCATTTTTTCCTGAGTAGCTGGAACGAAGACATGTAAAACTTTTGCCTGTGGACTGAGACACACAGAAAGCTGGTTTGCAGTGGGAAAACAAATTAAGCAAAGGGACAGAAAGGAGTTGAAAGAAGCAGAGATGAGAAAGAGGTGGGGAGAGAGAGAGAGAGAGAGATGCCCTGGTTTCAGTTTGGTTCTGAAGCCCAGGAGGAAACTTCCTGTTTTGCTTCAGCTTAAGGTGTTTTGGCCATTCACAAATAACAGTAACAACAATTCTAACCAGTATCTTTACAATAACAGAAAATGGACTCAAAGATCATTCATTCAGCTAATATTTATTGGTCATCTTGTACACAGGAATTGAAGCATAGGACTTTGAATATGACCAAGCCTTCCTCTTCATGGAGTTGATAGTTGAATAAGGAAAGAGCTACTGAGAAAGTAATTATAATGAAGTCCAGGTTTCCTTAAGAGAGTATACCAGGATTGATGTCTCCTTGCTATGTCATTTAAAATAGAGGATTAGCCAAAATAATAATTTACTCATTTATGCTTTGGAAAATCTCCTCCAAGTGTTTGTGATGCTTTGTTTTCTGTTCAGGCAGAGCACCCTTTTATGACCAAATACCTAGAGTGAAAAACTTCCATGATGGAAGGATAGAGACCCTAATAGCAGAATCTGAGACTCAAAGTGTGACTGTGGGCAAGTCATAGAAGGTCCCGTATTTACTTCACCAAAAATAGCTTTTTGTCCCTGATTATGGATGAGTGTCTTTATTCCTAGTGACTAATATTAAGTGACTTCAGAGGCTGAAGCCAGAAGCTTGTGGACACTGAAAACTGTCATAGTTCTTCATTACATGCCCATGATTCCTCCTGGATGGCCCTGCTTTGATTCCAAAATCTTTTGTGTGGATATGTGGGGGTATGTTCATCATTTTCTTCCATGAGGACTCACACAAAGAAATTTTGGAAAGGGATAAAAACGTGGTTGCATGGTTATATCTTTTTGGATATTTTTTAAAATCCATGATTTTTTAAAGATGCTAGAGGATCTTCTGTGATTTTCTGGCCTACCTGCCAGCTGATAACACTTTGACCTTTTATGGGCTGAGGGCGTTATACTGGGACAATGTTTGTCCAGGAGAAATGCATCTGGAATCAGAAAGACTGGGTTCAAATGGCATCCTGACTCTGATATTTTCAAGTTGCATGACCTTATTTTACTTGTCTGTAAAATGATGTATTCCAGCTCTGTCCTGGATTCTCTACTGATCAAGAGCCACCCAAAAGGAGAATAAAAATGCAAAAGCACAGGCAGAAGATGGAAGGAGAGCATTTTGTGCAGTAGCTGCATTGCCCTCAGACTACAAGTTGGTGTGAAACCCTGAACTAGAGAGAGCGGAAGATGAGCCAGGCTCAGCTGACACCAACAAACATGTTATAGCCAGAGGATGCTTCACCCTGGTCAAATACCCGATGAATTAAAAGCCGTTGCCAGCAGCTGTGAAGAATGTCACTGGGATGCCGTCTGATCGCCCAGTGAATGCAATGAGGGAAGGCTGTCGACTCCTAAGGGAGGGTCAGCTGCATTTCCAATGGTTCAACTGCGGGGTTTGGCTGGAGGCACCCACGGACACACAGGTGTCAGCAAATGTCTCTTCCCTGCAGTGTGCACTGGGACAGGCCAACTCCAGACTGTCAGATGAAGTGTAGTATAGACAGCCTGGGTCACGATGAGAAAAGACAGCAAATCCGGGTAAAGCAATGGGCTCTGGGGAGCAGAGAAGTAAGTCTATGTTAGGACTTCTTTTTCTTCTTTCCTCTACTTTTTTTTGCAAAAGACGACTGAATGTTCTGTTACTCTGCCTGCTAGTTTTTATTATAAACTTTACTTAAAGAGAGAGAGCACAAGCTAGCCCACTTGTATTAGAGTCCTGGCAGGGAGAGGAAGGGGTGGGTGAGTGGCCCTTGGGCCATCAGGTGGGGGCAAGCAGGTGGGCTCAGGGTTCCTTGACCCTCTTCAACCAGAGATGCTCTGTTTTCACTGTTTCTTATACCAAGCTTCAATGTAAAATGTTGATTAAGAAATTACTCTGTTGTTCAAAATAAATCAACAAGTAAAATTTAAGACCACTAATTCAGAGCTTCTCAATTTAATGGGCACATGAATCACCGGAAATTTTGTTAAAATGCAGATTCTGAGTCAGCAGGTCTGGGGTGGAGCCTGAGACTCTGTCTTTCTAACTGGCTCCTAGGTGATGCCCAGGCTGCCAGTCCATCGACCACACTTTGACAAGCAAGGTACTGGAAGAACTTTCTGGATGAACATCTCATGGCACCCACATCACTCTCAGGATTTTTCTGTACTGCCCACTCTTGTATTTGTTCTCTTTTGAATTTTGAGTATATATTACCTTTGTTTATTTTTTAAAAACTTTATTGACACTTATCTTACATATAATTTACTTTTTTAAAATGTACAATTCAGTAGGTTTTAGTATATTCACAGAGTTGTGCAACCATCAGCACTACCAAGTTTTAGAACATTTCATCACCCCAAAAAGAAATTTGTGATGTTTAATTTTGTGTGTCAATTTGACTGGGCCACACGGTGCCCAGATATTTGGTCAAACATTTTTCAGGGTGTTTTGGATGAGATTAACGTTTGAATCAGTAGACTAACTGAAGCAGATTGCCCTCCCTAACATGAGTGGGCCTCATCCAATCAGTTGAAGGACTCAAACTGAAACACCAGCTCTTCTTGTGTCTCAAGCCTGCCAACCTTCAGTTTGGAACTACACCATCGGCTCTCCTGGGTCTTCAGTTTGTTGTCTCATCCTGCAGATCTAGGAACTTGTCAGCCTCCATAATCAGGTGAGCCAGTTCCTTATAATATATGTATATATATATATATATATATATATATATATATCATTGACCAATCTACTTTCCCCTTCTGTGGATTTGCCTATTCTGGACATTTTATATAAATGGAATTATAAAATATGTAGCCTTTTGTGAATGCCTTCTTTCACTTAGCATAATGTTTTTAAGGTTCATCCATATGGTGGCATATATCATATACTGCTCATTCTTTGCAGCCCTTTCCAACCCAGCTTCAGATCTCACCAGTGGCCCAAGCAAAGGAACAAGTATTGTTAATTGCTGTATCTCCAGTGCCAAGAACAGGGCCTGCGATTTATTAAGCTTTCAGTGAATGCATGAAAGACAAGGCCTGCTGACCTAGAGGTACTAGAGAGCAATTTAAAGGGATTATAGATAGGCAGAGGTGACCAAGAGGTTTCTGTATATGTACAGAGAGTGGTGGGGGTGAGGTAACTGTGATTGTTTTAACAACTGTAGAGTTGCTATCAAGTGAGCCTAGGAAGCATGTCTAAGTGACTTTCCAGTGAACACATAGACCCAGTTGTCAACTAATCCTTTACCTGGGGTGAGTTTCAGAGCAACTGCTTTTAACTTCACAGCTGTTCCAAGAAGGTCAAGTCAATTTATGCATTTCAAGTTAATTTATTCATTGATTATGGGGGTCTATTTCAGTTTTAAGGACCTACCAAGACAGTCTTGGGAAATGTGGAACGAACGACATAAAAATAATTCTGATAAACAAGGTCACTTTCTTCTAAATTCAATCCAAGTATATCCAGTTGTACATCTGCTATGCATAAAGCACTGTGGATATAAGGACAACCAAGAGAGATCCTTCATTTAAGTGTATAATCTAATCTGTGCTCATTACTTTTTCAAAATAACCTTCGAAATATTAAAAACGTCTTTGAAAAAGCAGCAATTTATTCATGCAGGGTAGACAAAATCTCTTGAAGCGTGGTTTAAGATCTCATTTTCATCATTTTTCTTCCAGAAGTTGTAGATGTCTGAATAATATCATTTCACTTTGAGATAAGCACTAACATATGAGGATTAGAACACTGAAATCTTAAGCAGAAACCTGAGTGCAAATTCTACCTGTCTTCAATTGCGTCCCTTTCCACTTTCTTCTCCACACCTCCAGTCAGGGTACCGTTTCTGTATGCAAATCCAGTCATGTCATTCATCTGCTTAAAATTCCTCCACGACCAACTGACTTTAGCACAGTCACCTCTTCATTTATGCAATGATAACAAAATCAACCAGCTATGTGTAACTCACAAGAGACACACCCGAAACAAAATGACACAGAAAGGTTCAAAATAAGGGGAACAAAAACATATCCTGAAATACTAACAGAAGACAATAGGTGTACAATATTAAAAACAGAGTAAACAGAATTCAAGAGAAACAATCTAATTTAAAAAGAGGTTTTTATATTGATAAAGGGGTAAATACATTTAAAAAATTACCAGTCACAAACCTTTAAGCTCTTACTAACACATCAAGCAAAACAATTAGAATTTGAGGGACAAATGAATAAAACCACAAGCAAAATGGGGGCCGATAAGTCACCTCTCAAAATTTGATAGATGAAGCAGGTGAGGTGTGAGGGAATGATGAGGATAAATAGCGTAATTGACATAATAGCACAGTTAACTTTAGATATAATATGCACACGCATCCAACAAGAGCACGTTCACATCATTTTCAAATAGCCGTGGAACAGTGGGAAAATGACAACGCATAAACAACAAAGAAAACTCACAATAAATCCCCAAAGCAGAAATCATATAGATCATATTCTCTAACTGCATTTTAATGAAACTAGAAATTGACAAGAAAATAAAAGCCAAAAAAGAGCAATTCATTTTAAAATTGAAAATATTTAAAACATTATAGTCTAGTTACTCTTGAGATAAATGAGACGTCAAAACTGAAATTACAAAGATTTTAGAAATAACAGTGAGAAAACCTCATACAAAGAGCTATGTTTTGTGCCCTACATCACTCATAGCACAATTCATAGTCTTCGATCGCATTTATTAGAAAACAAGAAAAAGTGACTACATGGCATTTGACCACAGATATTTATACTTTCTCCCTCCCCAAACCACAGTAGAATGCCGGTAAAGGTATTAACACACTATTGATTGACAAGGAGGGAGAGGAGAAAACTTTAGCTGAGGAGTTTCAATTATTTTGGAAAGTTGAAAAGCACCTGATTTAACTGAGCAGTTTGAATTATTATCCAAATATCTATAGACAGTGGTACCAATAAATGATGTGCAATTCACACCAGAACCTCTGCCAAGCTTAGCTCTAAATGACACCAGGGAGTGTGGGAGGTATGACTGAGTGATGGGGCTGACATGGAAAGATGGCTTGAAAGTCTCTACAAGCAGTGGCTTGACGCTTTGGTCCTTCTCTACTAAGCAGCCAAACAACTGGCTCACCACAGCTGTCCACATGACATTCAAGGTGTATATTCTAGAAGACTAGAACCCTTGAGGCCTAAATTTTGAGGACATCAAGAACAGTACAGAACAAGAGAGCAGGGGAGAGGAGTGGGACTGAGATCAGGAAGATCAATTTCCGGACACGGCATCAGAATGCCAGCAGTCAAAAAAGCGATTAACTCCAGTCTGGAGCAAGTGAATTAGGGATGCTAACATTAGAGAATTATTCAACACAATGGCATTTTGTAATCTCTCCACCATTCAACTAACTTGCCTGTGTACACAGAGCTTCCAACCAGCCTCTTAGTGCCTAAATCTTAGATACGATGAGGCAGCTGATGATCTTTAAACATTTCGGGAAATTCATGTAAATGAAGAGGAAATCCACCACAAAACAGGGAAAAGGATCCCAAAATAATGAGGGACACAGCAGAAGAAAGTTTCTAAATAGCAATTGTAACCTGAGAGATAAAAGATAACAATGTATTGGTAAATAATGAAAAGTCATGATCAGCAAATAATAAAGACCTCTTAGCAATTGAGAATATACTATAGAAATTTAAAATTCCATAGAGGAATTGGAAGATAAAGTTAAGGAAATATCACAGAAACTAAAATAAATCAAAGAATGAATAAGTAAACAAATATGCGGAACCTGAGAAAGAAAATATGAGAACACTGAAGGATCAATCCAAGAATGTGACATCCCACTATTAGAGGTATAGAGAGAACACTGAGGAAATAGAGGGAAGGAAATTACCGAGAAAAACTACATGAAAAACTTGCAAACCAAAGTCACATCTACAGATTGAAAGGGCCCATCACAAGGAGTGTAAAAGACTCATACTGGCATCCATCATTATAAAATCTCAAAATGCTGTAGGGGTAAAGAAGATGCAAAAATAGGTTATAAACAAAGAAAGGAGAATGAGAATCCTTGGACTTCATAACCTCAATAATAGATGCTAGAAGATAGTGGAACAATGCTTTGGGAATTAAGGGAAAATGATTTTTAAACTAGAGTTCTGTACCTGGTCAAACTATCAATTAAACACTCATCTAAAATTGAGGTATTTCAGAACTATAAGGATCTCCCATTCACCCTTTTTTAGGGAAAATTTTGGAGGATATGCTTCAAAAAAATAAGAGAGTAAAGCAAAAAAAAAAAAAAGAGAGAGAGAAAAGAAAGAAAACATGAGATCCAGGAAATACAGGATTTTACGTAAGAAAGAATGAATGGAAGCCCCTTGGCAACAGCCGTACAATTGGCCTTGAGAGACCAGTCCAGATGGAGTAGGAGACTGGAGAGCTGGGGTAGGGAAGTCGCCAGGACAGAAATGAAGTGGAAGAATTATTTGTTGTGCTTTATGTTTGGAAAAAAATTGATAGGTTTCTCTTGGAGCATTTGGAAAATCATACCTTTATGTTCAAAGACTACTAAACAAAAGAAAAGAGTGAGACAAATAAAAACTCCAGAAAAACAAAAGTGCACAAGAAAGAAAAGACTATATGGCTGAATAGTAAACTATAACTACACAGTCATAAAATTGTAAATATTGACTATAATTTAAACCAAATTACAATATAAGAAGATGTTGGGTTGTATGGCATTTCTGTAACAGAGAAAAGCATAACAGAGGTTGACAGATAATATCTAAACTGCTAAATCAATGAATGGCAGTAGAAGTATTCTTTAGACATAGGATAGTAAGAATGGACCAGAGGCAATAGTAAAAGATTTGACAGTGGTTTTCTGTAAGAAACAGAGCTAGACTGTGTGAAGCAGCGGGCAGGGGACTGTTGCTTATTTTTGGCTCTCATCTTTTTAGTAGTAGTAGTTGATTTTATAATCTTTGTGCTTTTATTATTTTGTTAAAATTTTGCATTAATTTTAAAAAGGAAAATATGTGCACTGAACTTAAAAAGCTAAAAAGAAGACCAAAAAAGCTAAAGAAAATGAAAGGAAGTATTAAGAAAGGTAAAACTGACATAAAATAAAAGAATAAAAACAGACTTAATGAAACTGAAAGTTTGTTCTTCTAAAAGCCTGATGCTAAAATAAAACTTTGGGCGAGTCTGATCATGAAAAGGGGAGGGCAAATGAATGAGCAGTATTAGCGATAAGAAAGAGGTCAGAACCCCTGAAATAGGAAAGGAATTGTAAGAAGATAACTTATACATCTTGGTACCAAAATATGTCAAACTCTAGACGAAAAGATGATCTTTTAGCAAAATCAAGGGCTAGACACATGAATAGATTTGTAACCACTGAAGACACTCAATAGATAACAATAAAAGACATACAGACAATTTTGAGGGTCAGTTCATTTAAGGTCCAAGGAGATAATTGCTATTATATTTTTAAAAGAAAAGTGTAGACCAATCTCAGGAATATAATGTGAACATGCAAATAAAGCATTAACCAATTAAATTCAGTATCACATTAAAAATAATTTCTCATAATCAAGTAAAAATTTCTTAAAACCAGGAATCTAACAGTAGTTCCACATTAGAAAATTCATTAATGTAATTCATTATGTTCTACTTAAATTAGCAAAATAACACAATTATTGCAACACATGATTTTTAAAAGCTCATCATTTTAACATCTGGTTCTGACTCAAATGTCTTTAAATGGATAAAACTGACCTATTGGAAACCTTGAACAAACATCATACATAATGGTGAAGCAGTTTGAAACATCCCCATTTATATCAGGAACAAGGCACAGAGGCCAGTTAATTTATGTAGTAGTCAATATTATTTTTGAAGTTGTAGTCAGTACTTAAGTAAATAAAATAAAAGGGATAAAGACAAGAAAATAATAGACAGAGCCATTTTTAGTTTTAGTTAATATGGTTGAGACAACCGTATAATTTGTTTACAAATTGAAAAACTACAACTAATGAAGGAATTGAGTCAGGTAGATGGATATAAGAGATAGAAGCAAAAATCAATAATTTTTCTATGTACCAGAAACAAACAATTATAAGGCATAATAGATAAATTCTCTTTTTACAAATAGCAAGAGTAAAAAGTCCTAAATTACCAAGGAATATGCTTAACTGAAAAAGTGGAAAACTTATAAATATCCAAGATCTGTAAGGGTATAAATATTTTCTGAAGGAATTAAAGGGAGACCTAAAGAAATGGGAAGACATAGTCGATTCCTGGATAGGAGGAATCAATAATGTATCAACTCCCCCAGATGATTTTATAAACTAAATACCATCCCAATCAATAATTCTCATTATCCACATGGCTAAATCCTTCATCGTCTTCAAGTTTTGCTCGAATGTCCCTTTCTCAATCAGGTTTTTCCTGATCACTCGATTCTGAACTTCAACCCTAGCACTCTAACTTCCTCACCAACAGTTCTACTTTTTTTCTTTTTTTCTGTAGCAAACGTGCCTTCTAATTACCAGACAATTATTTATTGTGTTTATTGTTTATTGTCAGCCTTACCCTGCTAGGACGTAAATGCCACTAGAGCAGGAATCGCTGTCTGTTTTATTCAATGAGATGTGCCTAGTTCATTATGCCTGACATAGGAAGTTGCTCAAAAATATTGCAAATATTTTTATGACAGACTGTCGACTGTCTTTTAACTCTGTTTATGATGTATTTGCCTTATGGAAGTTAGTTTCCTGTTTGGTTTTTTTTTAGCAGTAAAGTCTACTTTCTTAGTCAATCTAGAATTATGTAATAACCATCTATATTTTGGTCTAGTGGTTTAACCATTTTTAAAATAAAAACTGAATTGAATTAAAATAGAAAACCCAAAGGTATTTTTAAAACTGGAAAACTTAAAAAGTCTTCTGGAAGAGTAAATGTGCTAGAAGCTACAGGATAATTTAAGACAGACACAGAATGTGCCTAATAGATATCCCAATATAATAGAAAACTACAGAAATTAAAGTGTGATAATGACGTAAGAATGGACCGAAAAAAAGGATTAATGAAGAAGGATAGAGAAACCAGAACTGGCCTCGTGTACAACGGAAGTTGGGTATATGATTAAGGCGTAGAAAAAAATGGATGATTTAGTAAAATTATTGCTAGGATAACTGATTATACAGTCAGAAAAAAACCCCAAAATTATATCCCTTTCTTTCATCACAAACACAAAAAATGAAATATGTTTTCAAAAACTATTAAAATAGTAGGCAAAAATGTAAGTAATTATTATATAATCTTGGCAAGAAAGTCATGGAATTCAGAAATAATAAAGGCAAAATTTGATAGATTTTACTATGAAAAACAAAATAAAAACTTACTTTTATATAGCAAATACACCATAAAAAGATAGTTGACAGTCTGTCCAAAAATACTCGCAATCCAAATAAGATAAGGAGTAAATATCAATACTACATAATGAGCTTGGGAAAATTAGTAAGTAGAAGTCCAACAACCCAATAGCAATGAAATTGCCAAAGGATATTAGAAGAAAACAGATGTGTGAGCACAATCTTTGCACCAAATTCAACATTGAAACCAACCCAGAAAAACACCATAATGATAATCAGCTCATGATTATCAGCTGAGGAAACTTATCTAAACCACAGAACACGACTCATTTGTGAAGATAGTCACCATCATTTTATAAACACAGTGCCTGGAAAGGTACTAAAGATAGATAATCATGACAATGCCAAAATTTCCACCCTCACTGAAGACACGCTAAGATGCACTACTCTAGTTAATACGATGAGAAGAGAAGCCAGCTCTGGAGAAAAGTACTAAGATTCTTAGTGCTTCTAGCCCTTTAGTCTCAGAATATTGGTCTCTTAACCTTCTATTTTCCATCAAAAACTGTTGATCAAAATTGTGATATATTAAGAGTATAGTTTAAACACCAACTGAGATTGGGCCGGAAAAATTGAGTTCCATTTTTAAAGTCACAATTTATTGTGTGTGACTTTGGAAATGTTATTAGCTTTCTTAACCACCTTGTGCAATGATTTCCTTATCTGCAAAATGGGGACAGTTTACTTGCTCTGCTGCTTGCATCCTGGAGCTGTTGTGAATGTTGAATCATGGGACAGTGATTTGGAAATGGCTACCCTGTAAGAAAACCATAGGAAAGAGAATAAACACAAGCTTTGGAAGATGACAAAAGTCTTTAAAGACTGAAGTCTTTTTGTCTATTGAAAAAGTTTAGAGAGGATAGCAAATACATTTGTTCTTGGTTTACACACGGAAAAACTGGAATATGGAGAATTGAGGTAACTTATCTAAATTCATGCAATGAGCCACTTTTTATTTGTATATTTTCTCCAGAATATTCTAATAGTATTTATATTCATTAAAACCACAAAAAGAAGCCTGTCATTGCATCCTTGCTCTTGAAATCACAGTATTTTATTTGGAAAGTGTTAAGGGATGAATTGTATACACCCAAAATTCTTATGTTGAAGTCCTAATCCCCATAGCTCAGAATGAGATTTTATTTGGACATAGGGTCTTTAAAGAGGTAATTAGGTTAAAACGAAGTCATTAGGGTGGACTCTAATCTAGTATGACTAGTGTCCTTATAAGAAGAGGAAATTTGGATACAAACAGGTCGAAAGGGAAGACTATGTGAAGACACAGGGAGAAGATGCTGTCTAACCCACATGCAAAGGAGTGAAATGTGACCTTTACCTTACACCATACACAAAAATCAACTCAAAGTGGGTTAAAGACTTAAACATAAGACCTGAAACTATAAAACTTCTAGAACAAAAGGGGAAGAGCTTCATGACATTGGTCTTGGCAATGATTTCTTACATATGACACCAAAAGCAGAAACAACAAAAGCAAAAGTAGACAAGTAGAACTACATCAAGTTAAAAAGCTTTTACACAGCAAAGGAAACAATCAACAGAGTGAAAAGGCAACCTACAGAATGGGAGAAAATATTTGCAAACCATCTATCTGATAAGCAGTTAATATCCAAAATGTATAAGGAACTCCTACAACTCAATAGGAAAAAAAAAAACCTGTTTTAAAAATGGGAGAAAGACTCAAATAGGTATTTCTCCCAAGAGGATATAAAATAGACAACAAGCTATGAAAAGATGCTCAACATCACTAATCATTAAGGAAATGAAAATTGAAACCACAATGAGATATCACCTCACACCTGTTAGGATGGCTATTGTCAAAAAATAAAAGATAAGTGTTGGTGAGGATGTGGGGAAATTGAAACTCTTGTACACTGTTGGTGGGAATGTAAAATGGTGCGGCCACTATTGAAAACAGTATAGAGGTTTCTCAAAAAATTCAAAATAGAATTATTATATGATGCAGCAATCCCTCTTCTGGGTGTATATCCAAGAGAATTGAAATCACAATCTCAAAGAAATATTTTCACTCCCATGTTCATTGCAAAATTATCCACAATAGTCAAGATATGGAAACAACCTAAATGTCCACTCATGAATAAATAGATGAAGAAAAGGTGGTATATACACACAATGGAATATTACGCAGCCTTAAAAGAGAAGGAAATCTTGCCATATGCAACAACATGGATGAATCTAGAGAATATTATGCTACGTAAAATAAGTCAGTCACAGAAGGACAAATACTATTTAATTCCACTTGTATGGGGTATCTACAGTAGTCAAACTCATAGAAACAGAGAGTGGGAAGGTGGTTGCCAACGACTAGGGGAAAGGAAAATGGGGATTTGCTGTTCAACAGGGATATAGTTTCAGGTATACAAGATGAACAAGGTCTAGTAATCTGCTGCACAAGGTTGTGCCTTTGGTTAACAATACAGTGTTGTGCACTTAAAAATTTGTTAGGAAGGTAGATCATGTGTTAAGTATTCTTACCACAATAAAAAAAATTTTTTTAATGTAAGGAAAGAAAAAAATAGAAGATGGCCGTCTATAATCCAAGAGGAGAGGCCTCAGAGGAAATCGACTCTGCTGACACCTTGAACTGAGACTTCTAGGAGCCGTGAGAAAACAAATTTCTGTTGTTTAAGCCCCCTGGTCTGTGGTACTTTGTCATGGTAGCTGCAGCAAAGGAACACAGAAAGTTCCTTCTTGTTGTTGGTCTGGGTTTTTTTGTTGGTTTTTTTGCTGAGGAAGATTCGCCTTGAGCTAACATCCGTGCCAATCTTCCTCTATTTTGTATGTGGGTCGCCTGCCACAGCGTGGCCGATGAGTGGCATAGGTCTGCACCCAGGAACGGAATCCGGGCCACTGAAGCAGAGCTGCTGAACTTAACCACTAGGCCACGGGGCCAGCTCCCTTTGTTAGTCTGTTTTTTAAGTGGATACTTTCACCAAGCTGAAACTGCACGAACAGGGGCAACGATATCAATCTGTTTTAGAGAATTAGGAAAATCATTATTTCTTTATTGAGAACTAGACTCACGCCTTGAAATGGACTTTCTGAGCCCAGGATGTGTAATTTCTGATTAACTGGAGGCGACAAATAGAGAATACATTACTCAGTTGATGGTAATGCTTTCTATACTTACATGGCCTGGTTAAGGACACCTACGGGCTTGGCATATTTCCTTAAATCATCAGTTGTGTGTGCCCCATTAATAAAAAAGTGACATGCACAGAGGTGACTGTGGTATGAGTTAGAAACAGGCTGTCGAGGCTTTGGGGGTAGAGAAGGAATGAAGGCATGAGGCTTTGATAAGTCAAACTGTGGCGGTGACAAGGACCACACTGTGGTCAAGCGCCACACAATCCATCCACAGGAAGCAAGTTGAACTCCTTTAAAGTCTATAAACTTGGAATGAGTTTTAGATGATGGGCCAGGGAAGAAGTCTGTAATAGTACTCCTCACATTTACTGCACTCATGAATGACTCAGGGATCTTGTCAAAAATGCAGATTTTGATTCAGGCGGGTCTGGGGGAGGGCATGAGATTCTGAGTTTCTAACAGGCTAGGCCAGACCTGGAGTACCCGAAGAACAAAAGGGGAAGGAAGGTAGACCACAGAGGCATTAAAAGAAAATTTACAGGCACTCGGTCTCATTTTGAAATTAAAGAAATGCAAGTTAAAACAGCCAAATAACACATTTTGCCTATCCATTTGACAAAGCTCTGAACATTTGATAATACATGGTAGGAGAGAGTATAGGGTTCTCTTACATATCGATGATCAGAATGCTAATAAGTACAACTTTAAAGGTGGGACTTTGGGCTTATCTATTAAAATTTAAAAGGCATATAATTTTGAGCCAAGTATTTTTACTTCTACAAATGTATCCCAAAGATTTACTCACATTTGTGCAAAAACATAATCCGTACTTTCTTTAAAAGGGACATATGCATGAGTATATTTATATGCCAGAATATGCATCAAATACCCCTGGATATCTACAAAAGAAAGAAATGCTAGCATAACCTCTGACAGAGGAGAGTGTTAAGGAACCAGGAGTTTGGCTTGGGAGAATTACTCCTCATTTTTGAACTTACTGGGTGATTTTTTAAAATCATATTCATGAATTAATTTTTTTAGTTTAAAAAGGGGAGTAGGGGAGCCAGCCTGGTGGCGCAGCAGTTAAGTTCGCACGTTCCACTTTGGTGGCCCAAAGTTCATGGGTTCGAATCCCCGGTGCGGACATACACGCTGCTTGTCATGCCAAGCTGTGGCAGGAGTCCCACATATGAAATAGAGGAAGGTGGGCACGGATGTTAGTTCAGGGCCAATCTTCCTCAGCAAAAAGAGGAGGATTGGTGGTGGATATTAGCTCAGGGCTAATCTTCCTCAAAAAAAAAAGAGGGGGGGTTTGGGAGATAATTTAGAAAGGCTCACAAAAGTCAGAGAGAACAGTAGGACCAAGAGGATAACACTGCTTGCTTTTCCCTCCAGAGGCTGCACTGTGGAGACAGCCATCATTGTTTGCTCATAACAACACTGCCTGCCACTTTCCAGGGTCCCTCACTGCTGCCTGCGCTGGGCTTTAAGCCATGTGGGTCACCAAGCAACCATTTTCTTCTTCTGGGACACTTTAGTTATCTACGGAAAGAAATTCATGTAGGCAAGTTTAAGAAAAGGGGAAATTTATTGTAAATATATAGTGGAATGAACTACAACTGGGACATCTTCAGGTACCAAAGCTGTACTATAACGCTGACTCAGTCTTTCTGAATCTCTTTGTCTCTGTCTGTTATCCTTTTTCTCTCTCTCTCTCTCTCTCTGTATATAAATGTCAGCACTTTCTCCCCTCCCCACGGTTAGGTATCATCACCCCAGACTCTGTATTTTCTCTCCAGCTCTGCTACTTGCAATTATGTCCTGCTCATAACTTGGCGCTCCCTGTCCCCCTCAAAGCCCTGACTGCTGTAGCCTTTCACCTTCTGATTCTGATTTTTGATTCTTCCAGTATTGCCTTATTCCAGTTCCCAAGAGATGGACTCTGAACCAGCTTGACCATGTTATGACTCACTGGCTGTGCAACATGGCTGCCCTTGGGGCAAGTGCTGCTCCCTTGTCCATGGCCTGAGAGGGCGGTGTGGTTCCTGTGTCCTCTTCAGGAGCTGCTGGTCTGCTGTTTCATACAAAATGGAGTAGATCCCATGACCGACATTTCTAATACAGATCCTTTCTCCAAAAACACTTCTGTTTTAGAGGTCCAGTCTTGATGTATAAGGATAAACAAGATTTGTTTGCTAGTAATTCTCCAGTCTTCAGTGGCATGTCACTTCTTACCTTTCTATTCATGAAACTAACTATTTTCCCGAAAACTACCCTGCCCACAGCCCTCCTGGACTGCCCTTTGCATGTACACAGTCCTGCGACAGGCTGCATTCATGCGTTAAATAACTACTCTGAGACCCAGTCCTTTGCAGCCTCAGGAGGTCTTCAGCCATGTTACGTGGGTTGGCTCAGGATTGGTTTTCGTCTGACTCCTCTGCAGAGCCTATTCCACTCATAGACCACAGCCAGAATGAAAAGGGTATCATTTTTCCATTTACTAAAAGATTTACACATGCAGACAGGATCACACCCCAGAGGCTGAGAAACAGCACTCCGGTGAATTCCTGAGAGAAAAACAAATTGGTTTTTTTCAGCTGTGGTTCTTTATAACTCACTCGCTTAGCAAAGTACAGAAATGAAGGAAACACAGTTTTACAGCTAGATGTTTTTCAATACTGCATTTGAACAAAACAATTTATAGGGTTCTTCCCCCACCTCCTCCTGTGACGCTCCATTTAGCACGTATATTCCTTAGTCCAAAGTGACTGTACACTTTCGGCATAATTCCTTCTGATTTATAGCCCTCTCCCCAGTGATTCCCTGCAGAGAATAGGACTGGAGGCCCAAGAATCTGGGGAGTCCAATGCCCAGAGCAGCATGTCTCACTTCTCCTTCATCTGCAAAAAAAACAGAACAAAACTTGGAGAACACTGATGCATGGTCTCTCTATATTAATGGTTTTGACATCTCCGCAGTCATGCCCCACAGCACCTGTTCAATGTTCTCAAAAAATTAGGGATCTCAATAGATGAAGACCTTGGCTACTTCCATAACTACCTGGAGGAGGCTGTTGAATGGGCCGACTGTGTCCTGGTTAATCACATTTCTTCAAGGTCTAATGCTACCAGCTCCTCCATCGCGACCCTTCTACGCTTCCTTGGTGGTTTTAAAATTATTTTTTAGATAAAATATTAGTGTTTAGATAGGTGGTGGCACAAGATGCAGCACAGGATCCAATTAGCTTTTAATGAAAGCTAGGAGAGATTTCAAGTGAGTTTTGGAATATCAGAAATATCAGTTATAGCCCTGTCCCTCCAGGCAGGAAAAGGGATTTCAGTCTGAGCTACTAACAGATAGCCAGTCTAAATGGTAGAAAACCAAAAAGCAGAGGAGATGGTCAACATGCAGTGAAGAGTATTGGGGAAAACCAAGGCTATTCTCAAAGAAAAAGGCCAACCTGTCAGGCTTTTTTCTAACTTTTGCGTATCTCTGAGAACCAATTACTTAGCCAGGCATGCTGGTTGCGGAGAGAAATGCTGTGACTGGAGGACAGGCACCTCTCCTCTCTGTTCAACATTCTACACATGGAAAAAATCTAGATATGGATGTTCTTTCCTTGTCAACACAAGAAAATCATAATGTCAGATCCCAGTGTCCAAAATAAAGCTCTATAGTTCTAGAGTTAATACAAATAGCATAATGACTAAAGATTTCAATGAGGTCTGGGCAAGACAGAGCTTAATCTATGTCCCTGTGAATTGATATGTTGGTAGCTTTTTTCCAAACTTCTAAGAAGGAGCTAGATTTAAAAACTAATAATTATAATATATAGTTTTTAAAAATCATCAGTCTTTTCCCTTTCTCTCTCCCCAGTCATCAGTCTTTATCTTTTGTTGGCATTGTTGTTCCTGCTCTTGTTTTTAACTTTTTCTTATCTTGGTGACTTTTTTCCTTTTTCTCTAAATTTCCCTGAAGAGAAATAGATCAATGGAAAGACACAAAGACATTGAAACAAAAGCCAGAAAACCATCTTGGACTTGGAAGGAGAGTATCGACCGAAACCAAGGAGGGTGCTGGGGACACAGTGGGTGCTTTGAGAGGAGAATCAATAATAATGACAGAGTCTGATCTGGCTGGGATTTTGTTAATGAAATACTCCCCTCCCCACAGCCACAGGAAGAAGATGAATTGGAAATGATAGCTCACTACAGGCTTTTCAGTCCTAAGTGTTTCTTTTCATTCAAACTTTGAAAGGAAAGGATGCCCATTTACTTGGATGGGACCCTTCTGGGTCCCCGTTCTACTAGAGGCTCAGAATGCTTGGATCTAATAAGCTCTCCAAGGCCCAAGTTTCACTGAATTTGGTCAAATAACAATTGTATGAGAATCTCATTTGCGTCTAAGTTTCAGATTTAGAGGCACACGGAGAAAGAGTTCCAAGCTGCTGTTTGGGTGGGTGAGACAAATATGTCTTATGTTAGAGATATCATTAATTTAATCCCTGTGGGTGGGCGGTGGTAGTAGAGAAATAAGCATTAGTGGTTAGGGAGAAGTGATGAATAAAAAAACGTGCCATCCTTGGTGTTAGGAGGACTGGGTTTTAGAGCCATCTTGTTGTTAGCTAAGTGCTTTCATTTAACATAAAATCTAACAACTGGAATATACCCTAAAATATCTTCGAATTCCTTTCTAGCTTTTTTATCCTATGTTTCACCTATCCATGAAGGCACAGATACCCAAAGAATGAAGTTACAGGGTTATTATATGAGAAAAAATGACTGGAAATAGTTATTTATCTCCAATTCATACCTTTGCATGCCAGTGATGGCACTGAGCATTTTACGTGAGATTTCATGATGATGGTGACATTTCTCTTTTCATATATTTTAGTCTATTTGTTAGTTTGGGGATATATTTTTAAAATCTCTCTTCTCTCCCTTTTTCCATCTGCTACACACAGCTACCACCCCAATTGTTTTTTTCTCACTAAATGTGCCCTCATGTGACCCCCATGCACAAGTGTGAAAATGACTTTGTCTGAACAGCCACTTACGCAGCAGGTAAATTCCATCATGGTTGGATGGGAGATTTTGTACCTGATTTCTTCTTGAGTGTTCCATTAATAATGGCACAAACTGGACAGAGGTGTCAAGATGGTGGCATAGGCAGACTCTGAACTCATCTCTCCCATGGACACAACCAATTTACAACTACTCTGGGAACAATTACCCCTGAGACAGAACTGAAAACTGGGTAAAAAGAACCCCCACAACAAGTCCTGAATGAGGTGGAAGAGGCAGATATTCCTTTCTGGAGAGAAAAAAAGCCACCTTTGCAAGCTGTCGCACTTCATGGCTGGCTGGGAGCAATCCTAAGGTACATAGTCTTCACTGGAGGTGTGAAGGACCTGAGTGGGTGAGAGTTACTGCTGTAAGCATCTTTTGGACTCAGCACAACCAAGACTAGTGTCATAATATCTGGCTTTGTTGGCTACTAACAACAATGGGGAGTACCCCCAAAAAGCTATGGGACATAAGGAAAAAAAGCCAGCTTTTAAAGGGCCCACACACAAATTCACCTGTTTTGGAAAGCAATCTAAAATCACCAGAAAGAAAATACAGTCTTTTGGTGAAAAGAGCCTCAGCTGATAGGCTCTCGGTGCATTTTGGTGAGAGGTAAGACCTCTCCAGGGACTGAGAGATTGATGGCAGTCGTTATTGTGGCCTAGTACAGGTGTGCTGACACAGATGCTGGCAGATGCCACTGGAGTTCTTCCCCTACCATGTTAGCCTGGGGTCTGCCCCACCCACTAGTGTACTGATTTAATTCAGCTCAACCAGGGCAGGTAGCATGCCCTAGGGATGGGCCCCACCACAGCAAGCCCTCAGGCAACTTTTGTGCCTGCATAGGCTAGGTGCCTGGATCCTCTGCAGCCAGGAGAGTGGGTCTGCCTCTGCAGGGCAGGGTGTGTGCAAGCAGTGGGTGGAGTATGAGGGGCCTTGGTGGAGTGTGTGGGGCCTCTGCAGTGGGGCAATGGGTCCACTTCAGGGTGTCTGGACATGTGCGCAGGGTAGGACTGTGTTGATGATGTATGTGGCCCTTTGGGTAATGGGACTTATCAGCTGCAGAGGACTCGTGCTTCTCAAACAACCACAGAGGGGAAAGGCCCAACCTTCCAAAGCTTGAAACAATTGGGTACTCCTATACCTGGAGCAAGCCCCACCCAGCTGCAATCCTAAAAGAGCTGACAACAGCCTTGCAGGCCTGAGGCCTACAGCAATTGTAAGCCCCTGAGCCTAGTAACAAGCCACACTGGGGGACTCCTCACTTAACACAAAAACAGCAATAGGAATGTGCTATTAAACATTGCAGCTAACTGTGCTTTAGCTCTCCATGCCCAACAAAGTGACTGAGGGATCCATAGCAGCCACACACAGCTGAGAATTACAAGCAATTGACCAGGGGATAGCCTAGCCTCTCTTGTCACCTGCAGCAAGAACAACCCTGCCACAACAGAAGGACACACATAGACCACACAGGGGTCACTCCTGGAACATTTGGAACTGGTGACAAGAGAGAAGAACACTGCTGGGCCTCATAAGGCATCTCTTACATAAGGCCACCTCTCCAAGATCAGAAGACATAGCTGACCCACCTAATACAGATAAAAGCACAGAGAAAGAAGCAAAATGAGGAGTAAAAGAAACGTGTTCCAAGTAAGGGAACAGGACAAAAGTCCAGAAAAAGAACTAAATGAAACAGAAATAAACAATCTACCTGACAGTTTAAACAAAAAGTCATAAGGATGCTCACTGATCTTGGGAGAAGAATGCATGAACTCAATGAGAACATCAACAAAGAATTGGAAAATATAAATAAGACCCAATCAGAAATGAAGAATACAATACTGGAAATGAAAAATTCACTAGAGGGACTCAATAGCAGAGTAGATGATACAGGAGAATGGATCTGCAAGCTGGACAAAAGACTAGAGGAAATCACCCAAGTGAACAGATAAAAGAAAAAGAACAAGGACAGTCTGAGGGACCTCTGGGACAACACCAAGTGCACTAATATCCATATTATAGGCGTCCCAGAAGGAGAAGAGAGAGACAGAGGGACAGAGAATCTATTTGAAGAAATAATAGTTGAAAACTTTCCTAACCTAAGGAAGGAAATAGACCTCCAGGTACAGGAAGAACAGAGAGCACCAAATAAGATGAACCCAAAGAGGCCCACACCAAGGCACATTATAATTAAAATGTCAAGAATTAAAGATAGGGAGAGAATCCTAAAAGCCACAAGAGAAAGGCAACAAGTGACATATAAAGGAAACCTCACAAGGCTATCAGCTGACTTCTCAGCCAAAACCTTGCAGGCTAGAAGGGAGTGGCACAATATATTTAAAGTGCTAAAAGGAAAAAACATACAGCCAAGAATACTCTACCCAGCAAGGTTAACATTCAGAATGGAAGGAGAGATAAAGAGTTTCCAAGACAAGCCAGAATTAAAGGAATTTATCATCAAGAAACCAGTCTTACAAGAAATGGTAAAGGGACTTACTTAATTGAGAGAGAAGACCACAAATAGGAATAAGAAAATTATCCAAAAAAAAAAAAGGCAATAAGATCACTAGTAAAGGCAAAAATACAGTAAAGGTAGCAGATCAATCACCTATGAAGATAACATGAAGGTCAAAAGACAAAAGTACTAAAATTATCTATTTCTATGATAAGAGGATCACAAATACACATACACAAAAAAGAGGTTACAATATGATATCAAAAGCAATAGAGCTTTTAGAAAGAAGTCAAACTAAAGAGACAATTAACTTAATATAGATTGCCATATATGAAGGTTATTATATATGAACCTTGTAGTAATGACAAACCAGGAACCTATAATAAATACACAAAAAAATAAGAAAAAGGAACCCAAAGGTAAGACTAAAGCAAGCCATCAAACCACAAGAGAAGAGAGCAAGAGATGAAGAAAGGAACAGAGAAAAACTACTACAACACCCAGAAAAAAAAGTAACAAAATGGCAAGAAGTATATACTTATCAATAGCTACTTTAAATGTCAATGCACTAAATGCTCCAATCAAAAGGCATAGGGTGGCCAACTGGATTTTAAAAAAAGACCCATATATATGCCGCATACAAGAGATACACTTCAGACCTAAAGACACTCACAAATTGAAAATGAAGGGATGGAAAAAGATACTCCATGCACATGGCAATGAAAAGAAAGCTGAGGTAGAAATATTTATATCAGACAAAGCAAACTGTAAAACAAAAACTGTAACAGGAGACAAAGAAGGGCACTACATAATGATAAATGAAACAATCCAACAAGAGGAAATAACGGTTGTAAATATCTATGCAATCAATATAGAAGCACAAAAATATATAAAGAAATTATTAACAGACTTAAAAGGAGAAATAGACAGTAGCACAATAATAGTAGGGGACTTTCACACTCCTCTTATACTAATGGATAGATCAGCCAATGGAAGATCAATAAGAAAACATTGGCCTTTAATGACACATTAGACCAGATAGACTTAGTAGATATATACAGAATATTCTATCCAAAAACTGCAGAATATGCATTCTTTTCAAATGCACATGGAACATTCTCCAAGACTGATCACATATTAGGCCATGAAACAAGTCTCAATAAATTTAAGAAAACTGAAATAATACCAAGCATCTTTTCTCATCACAAAGGTATGAAACTAGAAATCAACTATGGGAAGAAAATCCAAAAAGCCACCAATATGTGGAGATTAAACAAAATGCTACTGAACAATGAGTGGGTCAGTGAGGAAATCAAAGGAGAAATCAAAAAATACCTAGAGACTAATTAAAATGAAAATACAACATGCCAAAATCTATGGGAAATGGCACATGTGGTTCTAAGAGGGAAGTTTATAGCAATACAGGCCTACCTCCACAAACAAGAAAAATCTCGAGTAAACAATCTAACAGTGCACCTAAAGGAACTGGAAAAAGAACAAACAAAGCCCCATATCAGCAGAAGGAAGGAAATAATAAAAATCAGAGCAGAAATAAATGAAATAGAAGCTTAAAAAAAAAGAAAAAGAAAAGAAAAATATCAGTGAAACCAAGAGCAGCTTCTTTGAAAAGATAAACAAAATTGACAAACCTTTACCTAGCCTCACCAAGAAAAAAAGAGAGAAGGTTCAAATAAATAAAACCAGAAATGAGAGAAGAGAAATTGCAATAGACATCTCAGAAATACAAAAAGTCATAAGAGAGTACTATGAAAAGCTATATGCCAACAAATTGGATAACCTAGAAGAAATGGATAAATTCTTAAAATCATACAATCTTCCAAAACTGAATCAAGAAGAAATAGAGAATTTGAATAGACCCATCACCAGTAAGAAGATCAAAACAGCACTCAAAACCTCCCCCAAAATAAAAGTCCAGGACCAGACAGCCTCCCTGGTGAATTCTACCAAACATTCAAAGAAGACTTAACACCTATCCTTCTGAAACCCTTCCAAAAAATTGACAAGGAGAGGAAGCTTCATAACTCATTCTACGAGGCCAACGTTACCCTGATACAAAAACCAGACAAGGACAGCACAAAAAAAGAAAGTTACAGGCCAATATCACTGATGAACATCGATGCAAAAATTCTCAACAAAATTCTAGCAAATCAAATACAACAATACATTAAAAGATCATACATCATGATCAAGTGGGTTTCATTCCGGGGATGCAGGGATGGTTCAACATCCGCAAATCTATCAATGTGATACACCATATTAACAAAATGAAGAATAAAAATCACATCATCATCTCAATAGATGCAGAGAAAACATTTGACAAGATACAGCATCCATTTACGATAAAAACTCTGAATAAAATAGGTATAGAAGGAAAGTACCTCAACACGATAAAGGCCATATATGACAAAACCACAGCTAATATTATTCTCAATGGAGAAAAACTGAAAGCTATCCCCCAAAAACAGGAGCCGGACAAGGATGCCCACTTTCATCACTCTTATTTAACATAGCATTGGAAGTCCTAGCCAGAGTAATCAGGAAAGAAAAAGAAATAAAAGGGATCCGAATTGGAAAGGAAGAAGTGAAACTATCACTATTTGTAGATGACATGATTTTCTACATAGAAAACCCTAAAAATCTGCCAAAAAACTTTTAGAAATAATAAATGAATACAGTAAAGTTGCAGGATACAAAATCAACATACAAAAGCCGGTTGTGTTTCTATACACTAACAACGAAGTAGCAGAAAGAGAAATTAAGAATACAATCCCATGTACAATTGCAACAAAAAGAATGAAATACTAAAATACATAGGAATAAATTTAATCAAAGAGGTGAAAGATCTATACACTGAAAACTATAAAACTTCATTGAAAGAAATTGAAGAAGACACAAAGAAATGGAAAGATATTCTGTGCTCTTGGATTGGAAGACTTAACATAGTTAAAATGCCCATACTTCCTAAAGCAGTCTACAGATTCAATGCAATCCCTATCAATCTTCCAACAACATTTTTCATGGAAATGGAACAAAGAATCATAAAACTTATATGGAACAACAAAAAAACCCCAATACCTAAAGGAATGCTGAGCAAAAAGAACAAAGCTGAAGGTATCATACTCCCTGATTGCAAGATAAACTACAAAGCCATAGTAACCAAAACAGCCTGGTATTAGTGCAAAAACAGACACACAGATCAATGCAACAGAATCAAGAGCCCAGAATTAAACCCAGACATCTGTGGACAGGTAATTTTCAACAAGGGAGCCAAGAATGTGCAATAGAGAAAGGAAAGTCTCTTCAATAAATGGTGTTGGGAAAACTGGACAGCCACATGCAAAAGAATGAAAGTAGAGCATTATCTTACACCAGACACAAAAATTAACTTAAAATGGATTAAAGACTTGAATGTAAGACATGAAACCATGAAACTTCTAGAAGAAAACATACACATTATGCTCTTCGACATTGGTCTTAGGAGCATATTTTCAAGTACCATGTCTGACTGGGCAAGGGAAACAATAGAAAAAATAAACTACATCAAACTAAAAAATCTTATGCATGGCAAAGAAAATCATCAACAAAACAAAATGATAACCTAACAACTGGGAGAAGATAGTTGGAAACCATATATCTGATAAAGAGTTAATATCCAAAATATGTAAAGAACACATACATCTGAACAGACATTTCTCCAGAGAAGATATACAGTTGGCCAACAAGCACATGAAAGAATGTTCAACATCACTAATTATCAAGAAAATGCAAATCAAAGCTACAATGAGATATCACCTCACTCCTGTCAGAATGGCTATATTTAACAAGACAGGAAACAAGAAGTGTTGGAGAAGATGTGGAGAGAAGGGAACTTTCACACATTGCTAGTGGGAATGCAAACTGGTGCAGCCACTATGGAAAACAGCATGGAGATTCCTCAGAAAATTAAGAATAGAACTACCATACAATCCAGCTATTCCACTGCTGGGTATTTATCCAAAGAACATGAAAACATAAATGTGTAAAGATATATGCACCCCTATGATCATTGCAGCATTATTCACAATAGCCAAGACTAGGAAGCAACCCAGATGCCCATCAAGGGACAAATGGATAAAGAAGACGTGGTATATATACACACAGAATACTACTCAGCCCTAAGAAACAATGATATCCAGCCAATTGTGACAACATGCATGGACCTTGAGAGTATAATGCTAAGCGAAATAAGTCAGAGGGAGAAAGTCAAATACTGTATGTTCTCACTCGAAAGAAGAGGAAAAAACAACCACAAACAAACACATAGAAACAAGATTGGATTGGTGGTTACCAGAGGGAAAGGGGGTAGGGGGGAGGGGTGAAAGGGGTGATTAGGCACATGTGTGTGGAGATGGATTGTAATTAGCCTTTGGGTGGTGAATATGAAGTACTCTACACAGGAATCAAAATATAATCATGTACACCTGAAATTTAAAATAAAAAATTAATAATGCTGCAGTAAAAAATAATAATGACACAAACTAATTTCTTTTCCAGTGTTTTCTCTTCCTTAAGCTTCCAGAAGTAGTTGTCACTAACAAGAAGTAAAAGGAAAATATAGTCTCAGTGTATGCTTTTGGGATTTAGGTTTTTCCCTTAAGTTGTTTCATCATTAATGGTGGGTGTCTTGTAGAATGGGGAAAAAAATTCTGAAATTAGCCCTCTGAGAAGGTTAAAATCTATTAATTTGGTAAAAATTTATCAAACATTTATTGTGTGCATAGCACTGTAATAGGCACTATGGAGGAATATGAAAAAATATATACATGGCAGTGGCAGAGCCTTCTAGTTTTCCATTCAATACTCTTAATGACTTTTGTTGCACCTCAAACATTAGCACAACCGTCAGCAAATTATGTCTGCCTTATCTCCTCAAAATCTGATTCTTGAGCTATCATTGTCCTCTACCTAGATTATTGAAAACAGTTTTATAACTGGTCTCCTAGCTTCTCCTGGGTCTTTCTACAGTCTATTCTCTAGGAAGAGCCAGAGTGATTCTTTTAAATCAAGCTCGCTCATAATACTACACTTCTCACATCTCACCAATGGCTTCCCACCTGCCTCAGTGGAAAAGGGGTTGTCCTAGTGTCCCTGTCACTTGCCCTCTCACTGCTACTCTGACTTCATCTCCTATTTCTCCTTTCTCCCTTCTCTGCTCCAACCACACAGGTCCTCTTGTTACTCCAACATGGCAAACACCCTCCTGCCTCAGGTTCTTTGCACTCCCTGTTCTCTTTGCCTAGGGTGCTCTTCCCTCAGATATCCGCACAGCTTGCTCAGACACTTCCTTCGGATCTATTGAAATACTACCTTATAAGAGAAGACTTTTGTGATTACCAGTTTCCTAGTTTATTTACCTATTTTCTCTCTTCATACGCTATTAATGTGAGGTCCATGAGGGTATGCTTTGTCTATTTTGTTCATTGTCCTATTCCTAAGACCTGGAACAGTGCCTGGCACGCAGAATACACTCAATACATATTTTGTGGAACGAATTTTCTCTTTCTTTCTCACTAACAGAACACCAAGTTTATTCAAAATGGTATGTACCTATTTAAACGATTGCATTTTCACAACCTGTTTTGTGTCTAGGAGTGGTTGATTAGATTTAAGCCTCAGTCATTGGGTGTGTAGGGGGCTTTTGGGAGAGTTTTATGGAAGGGAATGACTCATCTGGGAAACACATATTTTGTTCTTCCTTATTTCCTCTTCATTCCTGCCTAGAATGTGGACTTGATGGCTGAAACTCCAGCAGCCATATTATACCAATGAAGACTCTCCAATGATTATAGCCACCGGCTAAAGATGGTGAAGCAAAGTGATAGAGAGTCTGGGTCCCTCTTATGGATACCAGTCTGGACTGCTTATCATACTATTTCTTTATACTAAGAAAAAATAAAATTCCACCTTGTTTAAGTCACTGTTATTTCAGGTCTCTGTTACTAGCAAACAAATAGAATTCTTAACTGATGAAATGGCCATTTTCCTTCAGAAGCTTATATCTATTTAAGAAAAGAACGTAAAAATACAAGAAAATGTAAATAGAAGATAACATTACAAGAAGTGGACGTCATAAATTGCCACAGGAATGATATGGCCTGCAATGTTATATGTTCAGAAAAGGCAAATGTCGAGAGACTTCACGGGAGTGGTAAGAAATTGGTTGAGGAGGAAACAGGCTGACCAAAGGTTTGGATGTCAAAGGTACTTGGTACGGTGCAGGGATAGCTTGTCTAGCTTGGCTGAACAGAACACTTACGTGTAGGAAATTGTTAGCAGATTATGATTTGAAAAGAATATTGGTATTGAGTTACAGAGGGCTAGATTAGTGAGAGTGAAAAAAGAAAGAATGGAAATGAGAAAAGCTACAAAGAATTTGGTCATGGAAAACAAAAGAGGGAGAGTGTCAGAGAAGAAGAGAGTGTCGAAAGGGGCCAGAGCCAATTACGAAAATAGGGAAGTCAGGATGATTTCTAAGGGAAGATGAGGGGCCTAGCATCAGAAGTATGAATTCAATATGTCACACTGACACCTAACTAGAGCTAGGTGCTAAACATCGAGATACAGAGGTCGGACTTTAAAAGGAAGTCAAGACTGAAGGTAAGGTGGAGGAGACATTCTCATAGAGGAGATGCAGGAAGCTTAGTTAACAATGGCTTAGGCAGCTGTAGACAGCTGTAATTGTAGTTGGAAGATGAGGATTTAGTAAGTAATTGACAGGGGCCAAGGAGAGAGCTGGTAGAAACAGGAAGGGTAAGGGGGCCAACACAGAGTGGTTTCAAGCATTAAAGGGTGGACAATTACGTTCAAAACAAAACAAAACAACATTTAAAAAAACACCAAAGGCAAACGGGAACTTAAGAAAGAGCACTGGATTTGGCAATTCATGCACTAGGGAGCTTTGTGAGCGCAGCTTCAGTAGTGAGAAAAAAACCGCTAGGGGTGAAGAGCAATCGGCAGGCGGAAAGGGAGCCGCGGGGGTAAGACATGACTCGAAAATCTTGACAACAAGGGAGACCATAGCTTGACAGGTCACGCAGAGTTTTATTTTATTTTGTGTCTTTAAAAGAGAAGAACTTGTTTATGTTTGAAGGTAAAGGCGAAGAAATCAGTACGGAAGAGACTGATGCTGTGGGAAAGGAAGGAGACGATTAATGCAGAAAGAGCTCACAAAGAAGACGAGAGAGAATGTTAAGGGATCAGAAGCAGAGGAGTTTCCAAGGCAGAAGATGAGCGATCTCCTTTGGAAGGAGATTGATTGATCCATTAAATAAGAAGCAGGCATCTGCTGAGAACTGAGATAAAGAGAAATTGAATTGGATCAAGGAGAGTGGAGGGGCTGGCCCCGTGGTTAAGTTCATGCGTTCTGCTTCAGTGGCCCAGCGTTCCCAGTTCATATCCTGGGGCACGGACCTACACACCACTCATCAAGCCTCGCTGTGGCAGCATCCCACATAGAAGAACTAGAATGACCTACGACTTGGATATACAACTATGTGCTGGGGCTTTGGGGAGAAAAACAAAAGGAGATTGGCAACATATGTTAGCTCAGGGCCAATCTTCCTCAACAAAGAGTATACTTAAAAAAAAAAAAAGAAGAGTGGAGGTTTTCTTCTGCGGAGTGCATTTTGGCAAACATTTTAGTGTTGTAGTGACTAAGTAGTCTGTGGTGATGATGATGAGGTATATAGATAAGTAAGAAAAGAACTTCAAGTCAGAACAGGAAATCCAGCTGATGCTCAAAGCCAGCATTAAAATTAATCTTAAACTCTCAGTTTCGTCAATTCAGAGTTATTTTTTAGGGTATCAGGAAAATGTGACCTCAGAACAAGAACTAGAACAATCCCATGCCCTGTTTATTTTCACTTCCCCAAAACATTTTTGGATGTGAAGCGTCTTCCAAATTCATAGATTCCTTAGTCACATGAGGCTGAAAATATCACAGACAGAAATGATAGTGAGCTCAGCTCAGGCAGTCTGCATAAGGCAGAGATTTAAGGATGTGAGATGTGACCTCTAGAGGACAGGCAATTCATGTCCAGCTGGCTTCTTTTTTTTTTGAGGAGGAGGAGGATTAGCCCTGAGCTAATAGCTGCTGCCAATCCTCCTCTTTTTTGCTGAAGAAGATTGGCCCTGAGCTAACATCTGTGCCCATCTTCCTCTATTTTATATGTGGGACGCTTGCCACAGCATGGCTTAATAACCAGAGTGTAGGTCTGCACCTGAAATCTGAAGCTGCAAATCCCAGGCCACCGAAGCAGAGTGCGCCAACTTAACTGCTACATAACTGTGCTGGCCCCCCGGCTGGCTTCTTAGTAGTGATGAAAGTAAAATATAACCTCCATGGAAGTAGGCACTTTGCTTTACTGCTGTATTCCCAGCACTTTACAATAGTGCAAGTCACACAGTAAGCACTCACTGAGTATTTGTCAACTAAATGTTGAAGGAATACATGAGCAAGTGCTGTATCATGTATTTTCTATGTACCAGCAACCAGTTTTAGAATTACTATTCAACTTAAGAACATTTCTTTTTCTCTAATTGTAATATCAGTTAAACTACACACACACACACACACACACACACACACTACTTTGTATATTTTATATATTTTCTTAAAGCTCTGGGTGCTCCCTTCTTGGAGTGAATATCCTAGGTATTCCTTGATGGTTCTAAGTCGTTCCAGGTAAGGGTGTTTCATGGGACTCCTGAATTTCAGCTTTCTCATGAGCACAAGAGCTTAAGGAAGAATTGAAGAAGAAGCTATACAGTGGAGGAGAAGCTTGAGAAGCAGCTCAATGCCAAAATGAAGATTTAAAGATAACAAAATGAATGTGAAGATCATCACAACTCCATCCATTGTAACTTTTCCACAACAATGGAATCATAACAAAAATATTGTCCTACAACTTTTTTTGTTAACTTCATCACATCTTGGCCATATTTCCAGGCATGTAAGTATACATCTACCTCATTATTTTGTATTGGTGTTGTTCCATCATAGGAGCGTACCATACTTTATTTGGACATTGTGTTATTGGTGAGCATTTTAACTGTTTCTGTTACAGCCTCTGCTTTAGCGAGCATGATTGTATACATATCTTTACGTACTTGTGACACTGTTACTTTAGAATGGATTCCTAAAGTTAGATTTGTTGCTGCCAACTTTGTCTTCAAAACATCACACGTGTAAGTCCTTAGCAACCAGGAATGCTTCTTTTCCAGAACTTTGGCCAGCATTGGCTCTTAACAATCTTTTAAACTTTTGCCACTGCAAAGCAAAATGCCCTCTTATTGTTTTTAAATTTGCATTTTCTTAGTTATTGTCAAGGTTTACCATCTTTTTCTATGTCTTTTGTGTTTATTTTTATGTGAACTGCCTGCTGCATTGCTCAATTTTCTACTGGATTGAATTTTTTTTTTAAAGATTTTATTTTTTTCCCCTTTTTCTACCCAAAGCCCCCCAGTACATAGTTGTATATTCTTCATTGTGGGTCCTTCTAGTTGTGGCATGTGGGACGCTGCCTCAGTGTGGCTTGATGAGCAGTGCCATGTCCGCGCCCAGGATTCAAACCAACGAAACCCTGGGCTGCCTTCAGCGGAGCGCATGAACTTAACCACTCGGTCACGGGGCCAGCCCCCTGGATTGAATTTTTTGTATTAATTTATACAAACTCATTTTGTGTTTTAATTATTAACCCTTTATTTGTAATATACTGCAAACGTTTTCTCCTAATCTGCCACTTTTATTTTTGTGTATGTATGTTTTGATTTAAGAAAGTTTTTAATACTTATATAGTTATATTTATTAAGTTTTTGCTTTGGAATTTTGGATTTTAAAGGTTTCTCAACCCCAAGCTTAGAGAAACATTGTCCATACATTTTCTTCTAGTAGTTTTATTATTTTGTTTTTATATTTAGATCTCTAATCCAGATGAAATTAATTTTTGTATATAATATAAGCTAGCATCTAACTATTTCCTTATATATCAGTACCCAATTGCTTTAACACAATTTACCTCAATCCGCTTTTCCATGGGATTTAAAATACTTCATTTAGTACACATTAAATTTTCACTTCTTCTTGGGTTTATCTAGATTCTGCTCCTGTAATTGATTTATCTGCTAGTGCTAATCTCCTCACTATAATTCATCTTCCAAACTATTTTGGCTATTCTCCCTCATTTATTCTCCAGTGGGGACTCTAGAATCTATTTGTCAAGTTAAAAATCAAAGACACATATGAAACGATTGGGGTTTATATTGAATTATCTCAAATTTATATATCTAGTATTTCCATTCGGGAATATGGCATCTCTCTCCATTTTTTCAGACATTATTTCATGTCTTTAAATACAATTTTAGAGTTTCTTAGGTATATTAATATTTTTGTTGCCTTTTTTGGCATCACTTCATACAGTAACATTCTTTGATTTACTATACTAAGGAACTAAAAATATGTTAATAGATTTTTTAAATGTTGAATCATCCTTGAAAACAGTGTTATTCTTTTAATTTTTTCTGAATTTGATTTACTGGTGTTTTGTTTAAGAATTTTTGTATGTATATGAGTAAGTGACAACTTACTAGCATTTTTCTTTTGGTGCTATGGTTTTTAGCTTTGATGGAAGAATCGCGTTGGCCTTGTAGTCTGAATAACAGAAACTGTCTGTTTCTAGAGAGATAAATATACTCTGAGCCTGGCACCCTTTCAAATGGTAGATCTTTGACAAAGTTTTCAATTTCCTCTTTGGATTTTAACTTACTTGGCTTTTCTATCTTTTCTTGATCATTTTTTTTCCATTTTTCTTTGACAATATATCATCCATTTAATCTGGATTTTCAAAGTTTTGGCAAAAGGGACACAAAATAATTACTTAAAATTACTGGAATCTATTCCGTAACTGTGTAATTCTTCCCTATTTCATTCCTGATGTAGTATTTTGTTTGTTTATTTTTCTATGCTGTGGTCTTACTTAGTATATCAGGTATTTATCCATTATATTCAGGTATTTGAAGAAATTTATTTTAGCTTCATTTATCAATTTTACTTAGTTTTTTATTAATTTTAGCTTTTAAATTAATTATTGTCTTCTAATTTCTTTTGGTTTATTTTGTATTCTCTTCCATCTAGTCCTAGTTTGCTGAGTTTTTACTATGAATATAGGTTTAATTTCATTAAAAGCTTTTTTCTGCGCCTATTGAGATAATCATACGATTTCTATTTTTTTATCTGTTAATATAGTGTTACTGATTTTTAGATGTTAAATGAACATAGCCCAGAAATGACTACGATATGGGTTATCCTTTTTATATATTGTTGAATTTAATTTGCTAATTTTCATTAAAGGAATTTTCCTTCTATGTTCATGTGGGGTATTGGTCAGAAATTTTCTTCTCTTCTCTTTGATTTGGTATCAAAGTAATGCTGGCTTCACAGAATGAATCGAGAAATGTTTTCTCCTCATAATTTCTGAAAGAATTTGTGTAGAATCAATGTTATTTCACCTTTAAATGTTAGAATTCACTAATTAAGTCATTTGGCCTGAGTTTTTTTTGTGTGTGAGAAGTTTAACTACAAACTTAAATTGTTCTATTAATGATGGCGATGATGATAATAGCTAATCTATTTTATTGCTTTTTATGTGCCAGGCATTGTGAAATTTATATGAATATGTAAGTCAGTCCTTGCCACAGAATTATGAAATTTTTGCTCGTATTCTTCTCATTCTTAGACAAAGTAACCTATTCTTAAGGAAGTTAAGTAACTTGCCCAAAACACACACCTACTAAATAATAAAGCAAGGCTTCGAACTTATGTCTTTCCTATTCTAGAATCAGAATCCTTCAACCACATATTGACTGTAAGCTTTTCATTCTAATAATAAGGCTGGGAGTAGGAAGTATAGTCTCTAATTCGTTCATGTATTCATTCATCCACTCCTTTCTTGCTGTCAATCGACAAGCATGCTAAATGCTTACCAAGAGGCCTTACCATGTGTCAGGCTCTGTGTACTAGGCAAGCTAATTAGAGACCCAAGAAATGAGGCCGGGATAAAGGACAAGTTATTGAGGATGAGTGCAAATGTCTCTTGTATGGGTTCAGAGTGATTATCTGCATAGATCCTCAGAAAAGGTTACCTCTGCCAGTATTACAGTATCTAACTCTCCCCAGCCCTACCTTCTAACCCCAAATCACATGATTCAATACTCCCTTGTGCTTAAGAAACTTTTTACCTGGATGCCAGTTCCGATTAGTACCATGAATAAAATCATGCCATTCTCTGACAAGTAAACACCAAAGTAAACAACCTCAGACCCTGTATGCCAGCTGCCATGCTAGGCAAACCAAAATACCCTGATGTGGAATTTTCAAGAAGCAATTGAAACTAAGTCTACATAATTTCCTCAGCAATCAAAAAGACAAACCCCCCTCCCCCAACCTCACCCAATGCTTTTTGATTTCTCACCAACAGTCCTGAAGTACTATGGCTTTACAAATATCTCAGCATTTATTTTCTTGCTATGTAGGGTAGAGATATAAGAAAACCGTCTAGGGCCTACAAGGAGATTCTCAATTAGATTTTTTTCTTTTACTTGAAACCACGTTCTTTTTCTCTGAATATTTTTCGGTTGGGTTAAAGGAGGCTAGAGTTGAAAATGTTCTTACACTTAAAATATAGTTGTTGCTAGGAAAGTTTTTCCCAATTTGACAAATAATGCAGTGTGCCTCCGAAGGAGCAAATGCGTCACAAGAACTGGAAGCCAAGAGGCTAAAAACAAAAAACAAAACAAAACAAAAAAACTCAACCTGAACATCTGCTTAGGTATATATCAATGCTTGGCAGAAAAATTAAGCCTACATCTGCTATGGCTGCCTAGACCCACGCCGTGTGGCACATGCTTTAATAGGCCCAACTGGAAAGCAGGACCAGGAAGAGACAGCATTAAGCTTACACCCAATGATTCTCTGCATTGGCAGAAATTTGGCTTTAAGTTTCAAAATCTGCTCTCAAATCTCTTGATTAAATTACTACAGACAATCAGATGGTGATGTACACAATTTTAAAATATATAGAGTCCTTAAAAAATCTCTAGTCCTTATCATGTTACAAATGAGGAAACTGAGGCACAAAAAGGCTAATTAATTAATCGGATAGCCAACTTCTAGGTAGTGGTAGAACTCAGATTAGAACCTAGGTCCCATGACTGAGAAAATAGATTCTTTCCTCTATACCACACAGCTTTTATGCAGGTGAGAGAGTAAAGAAAGAAGTTTGAAAAACAAGCTGTGTCTCCCTTTAGTTCTGTATGTACTTGAAGACTCTTGAAACTGTCGTACTCCAATACACGTATGGAACTTACACCAAGTAGTGAAAACCGTGGTATGCAGCAAGCTTGAAAAGATGTGCAATATCAGGGCATGCGACTGAAAGTTTTGAGGATTCAATGAGATAATACATATAAAGCACTTAACATGGAGTTTAGCATTTCCATAGAGCTGAGTAAACACAAGCAGTACCTGGAACATATAGGCACGCAATTAATATTTGTTGCCTCAATGACTACTCATCTCTCTTTTTATTAAAGGCTCCTTCTGGAATACCCTAGTTGTGCTGAAAATAAAGGAAGCTGTCTCCCAGGATGAGTTTAATTTTACAGGGAAGAATGTGTCCCCAGTGTAAACTTAACACTTTAGCTCACTGACCTAGACTCTCAATCTTTAGCTATTCAAGGGTAGTAGACAGGGCTGGGCTCCTTTCACTGATGGAAAAGGCAACTAGACTCATTCGGTGTTGTGGGGATACTGCCAGTGGCCTACTCTGTCAGTTAACTATTGCCCCATACTACAGCTTAACAATCACAAAGTTATTGTGAAAATAGATCACTGATAGAGTAGAGAAGAGAAAGATGAGACCCCATGGGGAAGGGGCAAAAAGTGAGGATGAGGTCTTTAAAGGACTATTTTCATGGAGGAATAATATAGGAGTGGAATTTTCCTCTCTCCTCCTTTAAGAACTAAAGGCACTGAATTGTATTAGATATAAGTATTACTGATCACGATCTCCATCTCTTCATAAAACAGTGACTGAGAAGACTTCAGAGAGAAAACTCTAGTTCCTTTACAGTTCCCCTCATTGTAGCACATGGGGAAGTCACCAGAGGTTTCAGAATCATGCAGATATGAATCTGAATACGGGTTCCTGACGACTAGACTTTACACCACATATCGACGATAAGCCTCGATTTCCCTAGCTGTAAAATGGGGATAATATTAGGACCTACCCAGAGAGTCTGTGAGCATATGTATATGAAACACTTTGCTCAGGGCCTACCTTGTAATAATTGGTTTAGTCCAGTTGCTCCAGCAACAACAAATTACACTAGGTCCTTTCCCCTAAAAAGTCCTACCACAAACTCAAGTTTCATGGGTGGAGATGGTATCTCATCAGGACAACCCTACTCAATTCTTTCCCTTTTCTTTCTGTTCTCTTGCCCACCAATTTGACTGCTACTATTGCCTTGAGGGCAGGACCCAGATACATAGTAGGAATTCAGTAAACTCTAGTTACCCCTCAGCAAATTGCACTGCAGAAAAATACTTAGAATTAAAAAGCAAAGAAGATCACTAATGAAAAGAAAGGGGAGAATTGGCAGGTTGGTAGATAGCTAGCTATGGTGTGATGTTTACTTGAGTAAAACAATAGTGGAGAATGTTTGCTAGTGAGAAATGGCAAGACAATGTCCATGGTTGTTCTTAAGTCTACTATGGTATTTATAGCAAACAGTGCTATGAAGCAAGAAATCAGTGAGTGTTTGCTGATGATATCAGATAACTAAAAACCAGCAATAATCAAGGATTATCTTCACTCTACAAACACTGATTCTGAGATTTTACCTAACTTGATCAAAATGTCGTCAAGTAGAAAGTATTATGGAGCCTATAATAATAAATGAGTTAGGAGAAATTAGTTTACCTTAAAGAAATTTGACATAATTGTAGATTCATATGCAGTTGTAAGAATTGTAGACTCGTATGCAGTTTAAGAAATAGTACAGAGGGATCCCAGATAGCCTTTAACCGGTTTCCCCCAATGGTAACAACTTGCAAAGCTGTGGTATGATATCACAGCCAGGATATGGACACTGATACAATCAAGATACAGAACAGTTCCATTGCTAGAGGGATGCCTCATGTTATCCTTTTACAGTCACATCCACTTCCCTTCTGCCCCCATTCCATCCTTAACCCCTGGCAACTTCTAATCTGTCCTCCATTTCTATAATTATGTTATTTCAAAATGTTACACAAATGGAAACATACAGTATGTAACCTTTTAGGATTGGCTTTTTATTCACCCAATGTAGTTCTCTGGATTTTCATCCAGGTTGTTGGGGCAATTGATAGTTCATTCCTTTTTGCTGAGCAAGTCTTCCATGGTATATGTGTATCACAGTTTGTTTAACCCTTCACCAGCCGAAGGACATCTGAATTGTTTCCAGTTTGGAGCTAATATGAATAAAGCTGAATAAATATTTTTGTACAGATTTTTTTTTTTTTTGAGGAAGACTAGCCCTGAGCTAACATTCATGCTCATCTTCCTCAATCCTATATGTGGGACACCTACTACAGCATGGCCTGCCATGTGGTGCCATGTCTGCACCCGGGATTCGAACCTGCGAACCCTGGGCCACCAAAGCAGAACGTGCACACTTAACTGTTGCGTCAGCGGGCTGGCCCCTGTACAGATTTTTATGTGAACACAAATCTTCATTTCTCTGGATAAATGTCCAAGTGTGCAATTGCTGGGTTGTGTGGTAGTTACGTGTTTAATTTTTTTTTTAAATTTTCCGGAGTGGCTGAACCATTTTACATGCCCATCAGCAATGTATGAGTCATCCAGCTTCTCCACACCCTGCCAGCATTTGGCATCGTCACTATTTTTTATTCTAACCATTCTGATAGTTTATAGTGATATCTCATTGTGGTTTAATTTGCATTTCCCTAATGGCTAATAATGTTGAGCATCTTTTCATGTGCTTATTTGCCATCTGTATATCTTTGATGAAATGTCTCTTCATGTCTTTTTCCCAGGTTCTAATTGGATTGTTTGCTTTTTTACCATTGAGTTTTGAAAGTAAATTATACATTCAACATATTAGCCTTTGTCAGATATGTGGTTCGCAAATATAATCTCCCAAATTGTAGCTTGTCTTTTTGTTCTCTTAACAGGGTGTTCCTCTGAGCAAAACTTTTCTATTTTGGTGAGGTCAAATTTATAAATTTTTCCCTTTTTGGATCATCCTTTTGGTGTCACATTAAAGAAGTCTGCCTGGTCCTAGATCCCAAAGATTTTATCCTATTCCTAAAAGTTTTATGGTTTTACTTTTAAGTCCATTATGAATTTTGAGATAATTTTTTATAAGGTGCAGGATTTAGGCAAAGGTTCCTTTTTTTCTTTTTTTTAACCTATGGATTAGGTTAAAAATTGCCCCAGCACCACTTTCTGAAAAGGCTAACCTTCCTCCACTAAATTGCTCTTGCACCTTTGAAAAAACTCAGTTTGGTGTATTTGTGTGGGTCTTATTCTGTTTCTGGGTTCTCCATTCTGTTCTATTGATCTATGTGAATATCCTACTGCCAATATTACACAGTCTTCATTACTGTAGCTATATAACAAGACTCAATACTGAATAGATTGATTCCTCCCACTTTATTTCTCTGTCAAGATTTTTTAGCTATTATGTGCTATGCGCTTTCCCACATAAATTTTAGAATAAACTGTCTATCTACAAAAAAATCTTATTGGCATTTTAATAGGAATTATGTTAAATCTGTATATCAGTTTGGGGAGAATTGACATCTTTAGTATGCTGAGTCTTCCAATCCATGAACAGGGTATGCTCTGCATTTATTTAGGTTGTTTTAAATTTTCTTTCATGAGAATTTTGTAATTTTTGGCATGTCTTGTTATGTTTATATCTAGGTATTTCATTTCCTTGGAAGTGGTTCCAAATGGTATTGTGTTTGAATTTTGCTTTCCACATGTTTGTTGTTGGTTATACAAAAATGCAGTTGATTTTTGTGTGTTGATTTTGTAAACTGATCTTTTAAGAAGCAATGTTGTTTAACAAATATTTATTAGTATTCTACCCCATGTAAATCACATCATATCATGGGGAATATTAAATGTAGTTAATCACTACCTATATTTTAATTGTGTTTATACATTCAATTTACCTCTAGCAGAGGTTTAAGAAATGAAAAATATGAGAAGATATAACTTGAGTCCATAGCTTATACAGCATATATGAAGCATTGATGAGAAGTTTTGCAAGGGACAGGAAGAAAGTATTGGGTAAAATGAGTCTGAAGAATACATCAGGGTGGAAAGTTCCCAGGCCTAGGACTCAGGATACCTGGATTCTAATTGCCCTCCAGATTTTTTTCGGTGGCTCAGGCAAGCCTCCAAATGACTTCTTCATCCATAAACGGTTCATATCACATAAGTCCTTTTTTCCCTGAGCAACATATTTTAGAATCCAATGAGATCATACTGTGGACATGCTTTTGAAACATAGAAATACGACAGCAACATAAGGTTAGAAAATGTTCTCTCCTCCAATGATTTAAATAATTAAGAGCCATTTTCCACTTCGAAAATGCTTTTAAGCTTTAGCATAAAGGTGAGATGAGTCTGATCAAGGTAGTCTGTCTACAAACAGCCATGTTTCTGGGGAACAGGAGTTAATTACATCACACCATGTATGAGTGAGTGCCCCTTCCATCCAGGCCAACTGGGCATTATTACAAGTGAGTAATTGCACTGCCTTTCATCACTCGCCTAAATCATTAGAACACAAGATTATTAAACCAAGACCCTACCAATTTAGCTGCTCGAGGATGGAGTCTATTAGGCCATCTGCTACTTATCAGCACCAGACACGGCAAGTCCAGGCAACTTTATACCCAACATGTAGCATCTTACTGCTTCCAACTGATCCATATACTATTTTTAAAGTGATGGGTATTTAATTGCTGGAGCTAACAAGCTATCCAACAACTGATTCTCAGTTATTAGTAAGATCTGCCAAAACTAGGCTGTTAGGTTCAGAAAGAGCCATTGCCCAAGCTAAGTTTGTTTCAAATCGTGTTGTTCAGGCTAGAGTCTGGAAAGACTATTTCAGGAAGGCACAAATGTTAAAGACACAGATTTGTGACCTCATCCTCCCCTCTGCTAAAGTTCTCTCACTATATGGAGGCTCAGTTATTTTAAAAATGTGAATAGCAAAAGAGAAATGTGGAATATAGAAAATATGTGCATTTATTTTTGCCTTTTCTCGCTGAGTCCTTTCTCTCTGCCTTACATCTTATCTCTCTGTGAAGCAGGAGTCATTTCTATATTGTTCACTATCATATCCAACACCTGCTAGGTGCTTAACAAGTATTCCATAAATAAATGAATATATAGATACATACACACATACAGAGGGCACACGGTAAGGGAGGATGAACATACCAAGTTTGACGGGAGGAGGAAGAAAGCTTTGCAGGAAGCAAACCAGCCAGCTTAGTCACTTTATCTCCTTCAAGAACTTCTGAGAACCAGAAGGTCTGGAAGAAATGATCTGTATGTGTTGGAGAACTGACTCACTGGCAGAGCATTGTAGAAGAAAAACAACCATGCTTTGGGTGAGAATGGAAGGGAAGGCTTGCCATCATCTCCCAAATAAATCCTACTCCACCATTCTTCAGTGATGTAGCTCCTTCACAAACTCCAGCCTCTGGAGTAGTGAGATCTACCCCACTTACCAGCACTTAACCACTCATTGCTCGATAGTAATATTTCACTTTTCACATGTGTGTGTGACAGTAGTATAAATCCTTCAAAAGCAAGGCCGTGGTTGCATTTGTATTTCTCAGATGCACCTAGCTAAGCATGTAGCACATATTGACCACTGCAGATTGAGTGATGGAAGAACCCTTGTTTTGTCATCTCATCAGTTGAAGAGGAAGGAACCCATCTCTCTATATCACTTTCCACTAGGTTCTTCAAAATTCAAGGAGGTAAATCACTCAACTTTTCAAAGATTCCCTTCCAATCCCCTTCAAAGAATTATGGATAACAAGGCCTCCTTCTTAAAAGGTCCCCCCCACCAACATTACTTTAGTCTGATTGCAAAATTTATTTGAAACATTTGGAAAGAGTGATGGCATAACAGAAATCGGCTTCTTTGGAGTCAGACAAACTGGGTTCAAATCCAGGCTCATTCTTCATAACACTGTGACCAGAGGCAAATTATTTAACCTTTATAATTCTTGGTTTCATTTTCTAGAAAATTGTGGTGATAAGGTGGCTATGATAATTAAATGTGCATGGGATTATTTACTACAATATCTGGCACTTTGGTGAGTATGTGCTGATAAATGGAGGTAATTATCAGCTTTGATTAACCTCTCTGATCCTTGATTTACTCCTCTGAAAAGGAGGATAACATACTAATATTCATCTCCACAGGGATATTGTAGAGATTAAATGTATGTGTGCACCCAAGAGGGGAGAGTGGAGGGGGTGATGGTGTGCAGAGATTATTGCCATGAGGATAAATTTTACTCCATGATAATGAATTTAAAATATTATTTTCCACATTAAAGCAAACATACAGCTATATTAGAATAGAAAGTAAAATATGCGTGAGTTCCTATCAAAAATTAGGAGACTTCAGGGGCCGGCCCAGTAGCATAGTGGTTAAGTTTACGTGCTCCATTTAGGCAGCCTGGGGTTCACAGGTTTGGAGCCTGAGTGTGGACCTATACCACTCGTCAGCCATGCTGTGGTGGCATCTCACATAAAGCAGTGGACGACTGGCACAGATGGTAGCTCAGTGACAATCATCCTCAAGCAAAAAGAGGAAGATTGGCAACAGATGTTAGCTCAGGGTCAATCTTCTTCACAAAAAAAAAATTAGGAGACTTCAAAACAAACATTTTGTGTGCTTCATAATGCTTAGTGCTACTCCTTAGACCCTAGGGAATTACATTCTGCGTTAGGGATAGTTAGGAGGAACAGTTTGAAAAGCATTGTGAGAAAATGACTGGTAAACCATAAAACACCAAAAACTATTAGTTGAAATGATGCATCTGCTGTCTGCTAAGCTTCCTCAGCGTGACCAAGAGTCAGACATCAAACACACATAGACTACAACAAGTATAAATTTATTCTGCT
Organism: Equus quagga; assembly: GCF_021613505.1. Classification (NCBI taxonomy): domain Eukaryota; kingdom Metazoa; phylum Chordata; class Mammalia; order Perissodactyla; family Equidae; genus Equus; species Equus quagga. Next base: position 154,567,425 of record NC_060267.1, on the reverse strand, counting down.
GCATTCTTAGCATAAGTCTATCTCCACCATTGCTAGTCTCCCTCCTTCCAACCTCTCTTTCAAAAAAAGCTGTTCTTCCCTTGGAGGACTGAGAAATTCTTTGAGGGCTGGTTGCTGTTGTGGATTTAATTCCCCTAAAGGGACATTAAGGAGAATTTCAGCAAATCCCTGGGGGTTTTCAAGGGAATCTCAATCTCTGTGTTCTCCTCTTAGAGAAAGTGGCAACTCTCAGCAAAAACACCAACCTGCCACATTCTTAGAACTCACAGGTATACCAGAGTTCATATTGCTGTAAGCCTTTCCCAACAGTTAACCTGATGCTTAACTTTCTTAACAACTCTCCCTGTCTATATCTAAAAGGTCCACATTATTGGAAAATTTTTGCATCATGAAAGCTATTTCTTACAAAAAGTGTACTCATATCTCCCCTCTCACTAATATAATACTCAATACAATATAATACACAATACAATACAATTATATCAATAATTGTAATTGTATCAATACAATATAATAATCAATACAATAATCAATCAATCAATAATCAATACAATCTATATTTTGTACAGAGTGAACCTGTACAAAGCCAATGGCTCCAAATGGTCTCCAGGTATAACTGAGCTACTGGGTTTATAGATTATAAATGACACATAGTAGACAATCTAAGTTTAGTGGATTTATTTATTCATCCAACAAATATTTTCTGAGGGTCTGTGATAGGCCAGGTACTGGGCAAGACATTGGATGGATAGATGGATAGCTGGATGGATGAATGGAAGATGGCTAGATGGATGGATGAATAAGTGGATGGATTTATGATGGTTATATCAATGAATGAATGACTCTCCAAAATGTAAGACAGTCAACACCCGATTTAAACCAAACCCAGTACTACCCTAGAAAAGATCAAAAGTAGAGAGCATATTATTTTTTAAGTAACAAGGTCAGGTCTGTAACCATTGGGGCATACACTATTTCAGATGTAATTGGGCTCAGAGTGAAGTTTCTTGGGTGTGTGTGACAGTTAATCATAGGAAGAGTTATGAGTAATTTCAAATGTACTAGGTGAAAGCTTTTCTTTGATTTGACCCCCAATGGACAAATTCCTTTAATCCTATTGTGGGGTAAACGCTTTCATCTTCCCCTGTTAGACTCTCCCAGGTCTAGTACGTTGGAACAGAACCAGCCTTCAAAGCCTAAGGACAAACTGAAAGTCTCTGTTATCTTTTAATTCATATTTTCAGTTTTTATAAGCTGTACCTAGACTTTGCTTTTGGAAAAATCAGTATTTATCTTAGTGATTTGCCTGTTCATGGTTGTTCAGTGTCAGTAAGAATGTCAGCTTCCTGAAGACAAGGACTTTCTGGCTGTTCATAGTAGTGTTCTCACAACACAACACAGTACCTAGAACTTTCATTGACTGAATGAATTTATTAATAAATTCAAGGCCAGATTAAGTTTTATCTCTGCTGTCATAACATTCCATTTTGCTACATGTTGGACCATACCTCTCTGATGCCCTGTAACTCTTTTCATCTTTGCAGCTCCACTTTAGCCTTGATAACCATGCATATTCAAAGAAAAAAGTAAAAGCAGTTGGAACAGAGAAAAATAGATTAAAGTCAACTGTATTTGAATAAAGTTGAAAATACCATCTGTGTCACACTAGTCATTGCTTTGTTCTGACCTCACAATAACAGTGGCTCTAATATGTTTTAAAGTCAAGTTATTCCTTTCTAGTTTCTCAGATTAGATTAGATTACTTCTCTTCAAGAAGTGTAGACTTTCTTTCTCTAATCTAGGAAGTTCCGGGTGGAAATATCTGTCTTTTAGTATAAGTTCAAGTTCTAGGTGATATTCTATCCTAGCAATACCCAAGCCTTATAATGGACCAAATTCCCCATTTTCTTGATTATAAGCAGAACATTGTGGAATCATAAAGAAATCGTCCTAGTGGATTCCTCCATACCAAGTCTTATGAGTGTCTGGCCTTGGGACTATATAATCTTCATCCATCAAGAAAGACAATGCCTAAAATAATATGTCTGGATCCATTTCTACAGAAAATATCAGCCAAATCCTATCTTCTTAGAATTCTTGACCAGCTTGCTAGATGTTTACCACGCTTTACTCATTTGCTTCATTAAGAGAACTCAGACACTATTTTCAAATAATAATCATAATCTTAATAATACCTCCCCCATCCTCTCCCCAGCATATTAGGCTTCCCAAATGTTTGATTCCTTTTAATGTAGTCAAGAATGTTTCAAAGCCTGTCTTGGAGGACTCACACTCAATACAAAACCAGGAGAAAATACCCCTCTCTACCGTTGAAAGCGGACTTGCCAGGACATGGGTAGGTCTAGCCCGTCTTGAGGCAACACTTTATTTTGATCCAGAATCTTTTCCACGGCAAAGAAAAAGATGGCTAATCCCTCATTAAGAACCAGAGACGTCATCTCAGGTTCAAATAGCACTTGGAAGATTCTGTCTTTTGTCCTGGCTCCCCCACCCAAAATGGTGTCCCTCCCAAAATTCGTTTGTTGAAGTCCTAAACTCCCGTACCTCGGAATGTGACTATATTTGGAGATGGGGTCTTAAGAGGTAAGTAAGGTCAAATGAGATCATATGGGTGGGCCCTAATCCAATATGGCTGGTGTCTTTACAAGAACAGGAGATTAGGACACAGACACACAGAGAAGAAGACCACATGAAGACAGAGAAGATGGCCATCTTTAAGCCAAGGAAAGAGGCCCTTAGAAGAAACCAACCCTACTGACACTTTGATCTTGGACTCCTAGCCTCCAGAATTGTGAGAAAATAAATTTTTGTTCTTTAAATTACCCAATCTGTGGTATTTTGTTATAGCAACCCTAGCAAACTAATACACTATCTTAGAAAATCTGGAAAAGAGATGCCTGATTAGGGCACAGGGGGAGATAAAGAAAAACTGAAGATCTTTTGGCCTGGAGGTCATAGAAGTCTGCGAAATGTGACTAGAGATAGTTGCCTGCTTAAAAAAAACAAAGAGTAGGCCTTAACAAGGATGAGGGACCTTTCCTTTTGGCCCTTCTTACATTCAGGTGAAAGCTAGATTGATTTCTGCTTTGTTCCCCAAACAGCTTGCATTAGCAACTGGCCACTGCCAAGCTTAGGCTGGGAGGGAAGAAGGCTTTATCAGTATGCAGATGAGGCACTTGGGGCAGGCTGCTAAACCAAACACCCGGGTGCCTTTAACCTGATGTAGGAATTCAGCCTCATTTCTGGCCAGCAAATCAATTCAACCCAGAGAGAAACCTTGGGGATAAAAATTCACACACCATCAGGAATTCAAAAACTTACCTCCTGCAAGACTGGCTTCCAACAATTTGGAATAATAATACACCCCAACACAAAGACCCAAAGCAACAAAGCCCATCTCAGACTACTTAAACACATTTAAAAAGCTCTAAGCAGATGGTCAGCTCCGTCCCAAACTGAACAGGCTGCACTGAACCTATCAAAATGCCATGTTAGCACCATGCTTTCAGCCTGGTTCCAAAATCTAATGCTCACTAAGCACTTCCAGTTGCAGGCAAGCCCCATTTTCACTTGCATTTGGAGAAAGATGGGAACCAGTCCTCCCCAAAATTTAGGTAAATAACTCTTTTAAAGTCCAGTAGCAATAGCACCTTGCATACCTGAAATACCTTGTGCCTTTCTTCTCTCAGTGATGTACTTGGTTTCTCTAATGCCCTGAGTGGATCATTTCTAACACATCCTCTTCTATACCACAAAATTATTTTTAGCAACAATCATGAAATTAAAAGGCCAGACAATAAATGCAAACAATGAAAACTTTTCTTTTATTGAACTCTGTATATATAATCATGTTAGTGAAAAATACTAATAAAATAAAAGGTCAAAGTTAAAAAAAAGAGACAGGAATGGATTAATACTTTCCAATTAAATGCAAAAAGTCCAATTTAAGTAACTATGCAGTTATATCACAAATGTAACATTTTTTTCCTTGATCATTCACTTCTTAGTTAAATAACAAACATAAAGGAAGAAATATCAATTTTAAAGTATTCAAATTATTTAAAATATTTCACATATGATCTAAAACTTGCACTTACCAAACAAAATCGAGCATCTTGTGGTCCACATCCTGGTTCACTGTTTTAAATTTTAAATACTCACACACAAAAACTCCAAATGATCACAAAGAAAGACAAAAATGAAATAACTCATGTTATTTCTTCATCTTGATTGTTGTTTGTCTCGGATCCACCACACGGGGTGAAGGCTCAAACAGTGCCTGAAGCGAACTTGAATTATTCAGCACTCTTGGGAACCTACTCTTGAAACAAACATGCATAGCTGAGTCCACAGGTGTCAGAGGTCACCCATAAAACTGGGCATTTTCTGGGGCTGGCCCCGTGGCTGAGTGGTTAAGTTCGCGCGCTCCGCTGCAGGCGGCCCAGTGTTTCGTTGGTTCGAATCCTGGGCGCGGACATGGCATTGCTCATCAGACCACGCTGAGGCAGCGTCCCACATGCCACAACTAGAAGGATCCACAAAGAAGAATATACAACTATGTACCGGGGGGCTTTGGGGAGAAAAAGGAAAAAAAATAAAATCTATAAAAAAAAAAAAAAACTGGGCATTTTCTAAGCTAACTTCTACGTAGACTACCTTTTTAGTAAAGGGTAAGTAATAAAAATGTGCTAATTTGAAGATTACAAATATAGTAATTGTCTAGAACCTAGACTCATGAAAATTTTGTGGGGAGGGGAGATATTATATCACTGATAAGTTTAGAATTGTTGGTGTGTGGTGATAATAAAAAGCGTTTTCACTTATAACTTATGATTTTTAAATTCTCTACAATCAATACAACCCTGTAACTCCTGTATCTGGGGGAGAGCCACGGCCAACGCCCCACCCTTGGTTCTCCACTGACTTCTCTCCCTGCCAAAGTTGGTAAAGGAGCTCCAGTTTTGTTCCCATACATTCCATCCTCTAGGGTTGTCCCTCCACCAAGCCATGGAATGCTTTGACTTTCACTAGAGATACGAAGATTTTGAGAGCGAGGACTATATCTTTTCTTTGCATTATGTATTAAAAAGTAAAGATATGTTTTGACCACATGTAGGAAATGACCAAAATCTTCCACAGAGTTGTATATATAGCTTTAATCTCTCTAACCTTCCACAATTCCTAAAGCCACAGGAGTTTCTGAGTTTTTTTAAACATCTGCAGAACTAAAACTAGCTTTAAAAAGCTGCTCAATGATAGTTTGGGTTCCAAACTCATCTTTTATATCTACAAACTAGGCTGACCCTGGAATGGTCTCTGGTTGTCAGAGTGTTAATCATTCTTTTCTACTTGGTTCTTCGTTCTCCTCCTCTGATGGCTTCTCTCACCTCTCTCCACATACAAGGCTTTCTGCCTCCAGGATATTGATGTCAATACATTCTTTCAAGCATCCTGATGAGCACAGGACAATTTTCTCACCTTAGCATTTACCATAGTGTACTGAAATTGTTTGGGTACCTGTTGTCTATACCTTCAAACTTGTGTGACGTTGGCTATGAGATTTTATTCATCTTTGTATCACTGTGTCCACAAAACAACTCAGTTGATTCACCGTAAGTTTCCAGACTTCCCTGAAGTTTATCAGCAACATCCTCGAGTCTGAATCAACGGAAAGTCCTCATGAACTTCATTCTCATCTTTTTTCCCATGAAGACTCCCAAAGCTCTTGGCTTCCCATAAATCATAATCTTTTTCCAGAAAGGAGGGTGTTTTGTGAAGGAAGACGATCTGTGAGGGGAAATGCCCATGAGCCACGGGTGAAATGGAAAGGAACTTGGGCCATGAGTAAAGAAGAGGAAGAAAGGAATTAGCAAACAGCAAGTAGGTGAACCACAGTGAGTCACAAGTTCACCACAATCGAACACAATAGTAAAAGAAGCATATTATTTACTGGAGTTTCTCAGAATTTAATGACAACAACAATAACAAGAGTAGCGTCAACAATAGTTGTTATTTATTGAGGGTTAGTGTATGCCAGGCGCTGGGCTAAGCACTCCACTTTAGTCTTGTTTGATCCTCACAATAAGCCAGTGAGGTAGATATCTTTATCTCCATTTTGTAGATGAGATAACTGAGACTTGATCAAGTTAACAGAGGATCAAACCATCATTTGAATCTAGTTTTCCTCTGATGGTCCTTATCCACATAAGATGGCAAATATGACGCAGAAAATAAAGGACACAGAGTGAGCCCCAAATCCTAGAATCCATTAGAGAAACATTGTTAGTTTCAATCATGAGTGGTCCATGTTCACATAACAGACATGATAGCTGATCTTATTCCTGTATCTTAGCATTTACGATATTTTATTCAAATTGTTTGGGTACCTGTTGTCCACACCTTCAAACTTTTGTGATGTTAGCTATTGGATTTTATTCATCTTTGTATCTGCAGCATCTTGCGTCGTGCCTGACACATCAATAACAATTGGGCTATGACAAGGAATAATTCTCAAGAGTTTCAACTCTTGGCTTCACAAAATCTAATAGAGCACCCCTTCCCCATCCCAATCAACCCACATTAAGCAGCAAATCTCCACATTCTTATATTCCCCAATCAGGCTGAAAATAGCACTCACAAAACCAATAACCAAACCCAATAAAAATGACTTTTAAACCCTTTGCCAAAGACCTAGGTGGCTTTTTGTAGGGGATTCCTTTTTGTTTATGCGTTGTTTCTGGGGGACATGTTTAATTTATTCCCTCTGGCACCCTCTAGACCACGTAGACACCAAATTGCCTCATTTCTTTTTTGCAAGTAATTGTTCTACTGCCATGAAGTTTTAGAGCATCAGGCAAAGATAAAACAACTTGCAGTTTGGATAAGAGGGAAAGAAAAGCTAAGGATCGTTTGAGGATTTTTTTTTGTTTCTTGTCTTTGTTGTTTAAGAAAAGAGATGAGCAACTCTAAACAAGCATTTCTGCAAAATAAATTACTAAAAGTAAATTTATTTTATAACCTGGGAGGTTATATTTAGACACAAAAAAACTTTTGCTGACAAAAAGCGGTAATTAGTACCTTAGACAGGATGCTGATAAAGGTTATCATGTCTCCTTGTTATTCAACTGGGGTTAGAAGGAGGCAGCTGCTTCAGATATCCTACAGAGATTTCATTCAAAAGTCAAATTGCACAAGAACTCATTACATAGCAGATTTAGTGGAAAAATAGTTAACTCAAGTTATCTTTTCAGTTACATCTTGCCACTAATTAGGGAAATCTTGGTTCTGGAAAGCAGTGCCTATAGAACATTTACTGGCTTGGTTTTAGGTCTCTTTTTTACAAACAAAATCATAAACACAAAATATCAAACAAGCTTCTCCATCAACAAAAGAGATACAGGGAAACTCTCTGAGAATGGGGCGTTCACTCGAGTATCATAGTGTGCAGAAGTTTGGAGTAAAAATGGGGCACAATTAGTAAAATATTTTCATGATTCCTTCTGATCCTTCCTCACCAACTGGAGGAGGAATGAACTAGAACATGGTTAAGAACCCTGGGCACAAGTAACCTCATTGCCTGAAGATGTGCTCCTAGTCTAACAAGCGAGAAAATGCTGTCTCAGGATACATCCTTTTCCAAATCCATGCGACTCACTTGAGCACCCTTATCTTTGGGCTTTACAGTGAACAAGGTTCTTTTTTTCTTTTTTTTTTCAGCAAACAGAAGATGGTTTTTGACTCTATAGGGCACAGCCACAAAAATGCTCTTACCCACCGTACATTAAGATGCCAAAAGTGGGGACCAGCCCGGTGGCATAGTGACTGGGTTCGCATGCTCTGCTTTTGTGGCCAAGGGTTTGCAGGTTCGGATCCTGGGTGCAGATCTACACCACTCATGAAGACACACTCTGGTGGCAATCCATGTGCAAAATAGAGGAAGATTGGCACAGATGTTAGCTCAGGGCCAATCGTCCTCACGAAAAAAGAAGAAAAAAATGATGCCCAAAGAGTTAGATCTGACCCCAGCAATAGCCTTCCCAAGGAATATCCACAGGTATATCAACCTGTTACAAAAAATATCTAAAGGGAAACGACTTTTGGAATATGTCCCAGCTCTGAGACTACTCAGACATACAAATGAAGGTTACAGCTGTCAGTACTATTAATACAAAGAGTTCAGGATCAAGAGTGCAAATACTCTCTAGTTTCATGGTAGCCTTAAGTCTGGAAGCATAAGTGAATGAATTTACACAGTAAATGGCTTATTAGTATTACTTTACAATACATTTTATAATACATCGCATTATATGATACCTTCAATATGTGCTCCCTTTTTAGTAACCCATGGCTCAACGCTTGGTGCAAAGTTGCAGTGGACATGGTGCAATAACCAAGCATCTCTATCAGTCCCTTGTGTGCATCTGGGACACAATGCCTTAGTAATTTGTGTCTCTAATTCTTCCTGATTAAACCTGTGCCTTTAGCTTACCCCAGAATAAGAAATTAAAAGGATTCGGATCTAGTGAGCATGCAGCTCACTTCATATTGGACCATGTGGTCCACTCCAGTTTTGGAAATCATGTTCCACCCAGTCCCTCAGCACTGCAGTATAAAGGGATGGTGCACCACCCTATTGGAGCCACTCTGGTGACCTAGTGTGTCACCTAGGCTGTCGACCTAGAATGTCGAAATCTTTCTTTATTTTGTGAGGATGGAAGTGACTATTTTCTTATGTAGGAATCCTGTCTAATGAACCATTTGGTTATGGTTCCACAACCAGGATATAACCTGTGTTTCTTCTTTATACTCATTAATTCCACAAATATTTATTAAAAACTTACAATATGCTAGACATCATTCTAGCTATCTGAACTACATCTGTAAACAAAACAAAATTCTGGCGTTTGTTAAGCTTACATTCTGGGAAGGGGATAGAGAAAATAAACAAGGAACACAATAAATAAGTATATAATACAATATGTTAGAAGGTGACAACCAAGTTGGGGGAGTAAAGCAGGGTACGAGGGGTTAATTAATATTTAGATATGGCACATATTTCACACTTTTATCCTTGGGAATGTCACGGGAAAAAAATCAAAGTGTATAGACAAAGTTCCATGGCCAATATATAATATTTGTGTATGGTTAAGTTTCAAGAGAAAATGTAGTTTAAAAAAGAAACCCCCATTCAAAAATTGGAGAGAAAACATCAACCAAAATATCTGTTTTCATTTTTTTTTCAGCTCAGTCTCCAATTTTATCACATGGAACATTCACATGTGGGGAATTAAAGGCTACTCAGCTTTATCACTACAGTTGGATTCAGGTCATCCTGAGAAAACGAACAGCATTCTAGTTAGTCAACTTTCATTTTTGACTTGAAATGTTGGAACAACCAAGACAGCTTGGATTTCCAGACAGAGTTGACTCCACACGCCACATAAGCCAAAAATTCTAACAAGATTCAAGTGAAGGTTTAGAAGAATCCAGCTCAGTGATTTGCTATTACCTGTCCTTTGAATCCCAGAAGGAAGCGGCTGGCCCTTGGCTGGCTGTTTGGTGAAGCACGCTTATGATAGATGAGGCCGTAATTCTAGCTTCTCATTAAGTGAGGAAACGCTGTTTGAACATAACGTGTTTCTCGGGACATCTTTGTGTACACCATCATCCCTCCTCCCCAACCACAAACTGTCACACCCTGACACCTTCCATCCTCAAATCCATAATCCATGACTCCTACTGACCCAGGAACAATGCGGGTGCTCCCTTGGAAGAAGGCATGGGGGGTGGAGTGACCGTTGAGTATATTCTGATTTTTTAAAAAACTGTCATATGGCGAGATAGTAGTAGGTTTCAATGCTGTCACCTATTCAGTCAGTCCAGATGAACTAGAATCACCATTTCAGTTATATCATAGCTTGAGGCAAGAACATGTCACCCTCTTTATTTCCAGCTTCCAACAAGCTGCTTAGGCAGATGCTAAATGTGGTCCTCCCTGCCACGTTCAGTAGAGTGGCCTTTGTGTGGGTTAATTGAGCCCCCACTCCATTTAATAGGCTGTTGAAGTCTTATTGAAACAGAGCTAGTGCCGCAGGTTAAATACATTGCAGTGCTCTTGCTAATCCTCTCATTAACAGGCCTGGAAAGCTTGTTGGGAGCTGTGAGTTTGCATATATTAACAGGGAGCTCTTCACTCAAGTGCTATCAATAAAATGACAAAGCCAGTTTGCAAATAGTGAAATCAACAGTGACACAAAGCTATATACCTTTAAAAAAATAAACAGCTTAATAACTGATAAATCTTATATTCACACTTGAGAGAAGAAAAAGATAAGCTGGGAAGAGATGTCTTTTAGTGGGTCAGACTTAAGACAGAAATGAGACTGATGTCAAACCACTGCAGAGACTAGCGGATGAAGCTGAACTGAGAAATGATGTTAATGAGCCTTAGAGGCTAGGCCCACATTTAGAAGTACCCAAGATGGCACAGTATGTTGTTTTTTGTAAGAGGAGAAAAAAACAATAAAATCCTGGCAATGGCTGAAATATGTAAGATGGAAGAGTGTAGAGTTGCCAGCTCTCCTAAGAATATAGTGCAGGCATAACCGTTTCAGAAAGCGTGTGGCATCAGAAGGGGACTCCTGAAGCTGAGACTGCTGTGTGCCAGCAGGGGAAGTAGGGGCAAGGGGAATTGTGAGAAAGAGGGAGGGCCACAGCGTATTCAGCCAAAGACTGTTCATCATCGGTTTGCATGTCGTATGAGAAAATGGAAAGAGGATTTGGGAAGGAGGGTATCAATAGATGGAGATAGTGTCAAAAAAAGGCTGAAAAGTGTGCAAAAAGACAAGAATCCTTGTCAATGATCTGATCTGTCAGCCACCTTTGATGCTTGGTGAAGAGACAAAGCAGTGCTCCATGAAGGCAACAGCAAAATGGAGCTCTTTCTTAGAGCTGAATGGATTCTGAGTATGGTGGGTGAAATGGTATGTGTATTTTAGGAAAAAAAGACTTTCCCCATGCCAACTGGTCAAATGGCAAGAGTTTACATCCTCTACTGAAATAAAAAAAAATAGGAGCAGATGAGGGAAAAGGGATTAGTGACCCTCTTCTTGGGACCTCTGTATAACATGGTTATTTTGCTGCCCCCACCCACTTGCTTTGTGTGTGCAGAAAGGAGAGGCAACCAGGTTTTAAAGTAAGTCAGGGCTGGCCACGGTGGCCTAGTGGTTAAGTTTGATGCACTCTGCTTCAGCGGCCTGGGTTTGGTTCCTGGGCATGGACCTACACCACTTGTCTGTAAGCAGCCATGCTATGGCTGTGGCTCAAATAAAAAGGAAAAAAGAGGAAGATGGGCTTAGATGTTAGCTCAGGGTGAATCTTCCTCAGCAAAAAAGTTAATTAATTAAAAACTAAAGTAAATCAAGTGTCACCAATCTAAGAGTTCCTAATTTTTCAGAAGTGTGCAACTTAAGAGTTATTTTGTTTTAAGAAATGTGCTTTGGCCCAACTATCCAAAATATGCAAAATTCTGCTGTTAATGAGCTGTGTTTAAAGTGCTATGTTGGATAGCTCTCTCTCAAGCAGACCAGCATCATTCTATTGCTAACTAGCCATGTGACCATAGGAAAATCATTTACCCGGTCAGGACTTAAATGTCCATGTGTGTAACATATGAGTCACACTGGAGGAAGTTCAAGATCCTTCATAGTTCCCAAATTCCATGATTAAAATAATAGAAGGGCAGCCATAAAGACGATCACTGGTAAATTTATTTTTCTAAAAAACAAATGGCCAATCTAACTGACCTATGTTAATGGAGAGAAAGTATTGTTTTTGGTAATTGACTCTTACTTGACCTATTCAATTATCCATCCCCAGAGAAGTAGGCTGGGGCTTATATGTCTCCAGAAACTCTTACATGGCCTCAGACAAATTGGAGTTTAAATGTTTATTTATTATTATTTCAGAGACTATTTCTAATGAACTTCCATCAACAGTGGGCACCAATATTTAAAATGGAAGTTTCTATCCTCTCCAATCTTCAGTGTATCAGGTTACTTGTGATTGGCTCCTCTCTATACAAAACGAGTAGCCAAGTCTTTTCAATCGACATCTAAAAGGAATCTCAAATCATTCCCTAATTTCTTTTCCTATTGCCACTGCCCTCCTTACTGTTTTCCCTTCTAACCTTCCTCCCAATACATCTTCTACACAACAGCAAGGTAAATTTTCCTAATGCCCACATTCAAACGTCATTTACCTACTTGCAACCTTTAATGAAACACCACTGTGTGGCAGATTAGTTACACAGCCTTCACTTGCCATTCAAAGCTTTTCACAATCTGACCCTTGCTTACCATTGTAGTCTTATTCTCTATTACTAAACTCTCAAGCATGGCCTTATACTGGCCAAACAAGGGGAGTTGATGAACTTCCTTTTGCTATCCCATTCTGCACGTCCTTCATCCCAAGTGCCTTTTTCACCTGGGTTCCTGTTGAAATCTTCTTTCTCCTTTTGGATCCATTTCAAACATCACCTTCTCTATGGAGTCTTGGATGCTTTTGCACCAAAATATGATCTCTGACCCAATTAACCACTATAACAATCTTATCCTTTTGTTGTATTTATCTTTCTCTACCTTTATTTACCAGATCAGATCTGTGGGCGTTATAGCCAACAAATAACAGAAATGTAGTCATGGTCCCTGTCCCTATCGACCCTTCCTAAGCAAGTATGCAAGGAAGGACCCTCCTGGGGCTGTGTGTGGTGGTTAGCTGCCAGACCTCTGCTGAAGACGGCTTGTTTTCCTGTCTGTAATTGTTGACATGAGTAGGCAATGCTGTTTGAAAAACAAACTCATAAGCGTTCCCCAGGTTGGCCCTGAAGTTTCCAGCACAGCTCACACAGGCTTGTACCTCAAACTTTTCTTTAGTCAATGAACTGGCCAAAAAAAGAGAAGCTCCTCAGGTTTGCCATAGACACGCCACGAGACTGCTCCGTCTTCAAGGTAATTTTTCATCCTTACATGAGATCCTTCCTGAGATATTAGATAGTAAATTTTACTCAGTACTCCTACTAACCTCTCAGTTTGCTAACTTCACGAGAGTAGGAACAGTGTCATCACTATCTTTGTTTTGCCTGAACCATCTTTCAAAAAGATTTCACCTAAAAGAGGATCAATAAAGATTTACCAAATTGAGTGGAATTATTTGCCAAAAATATCCCTTAAATGTCTCCTTGTGAGTTCTAAGCTGCTATTTAAAGAAATCTTTAAAAAAAATTTTTTTTTTGGTGAAGAAGATTAGCCCTAAGCCAGCACCTGTTGTCAATCTTCCTCTTTTTACCCAAGGAAGATTGTCCCTGAGCTAACATCTGTGCCAATCTTCTTCTATTTTGTACTTGGGTTGCCTCCACAGCATGGCTTGCTGAGTGGTGTGTAGGTCCATGCCCAGGATCCAAATCCGTGAACCCTGGGCTGCCGCGGCAGAGCACGCGAACTTAACCACTATGCCACCGGACTGGCTCCATAAAGAAATCTTTTGAAAATGAGGATAGTTACCCATGATTCATCTTTTGATACCTTAGAATTCCCATATTAGATTTTTTTTGAGTGGGTCTATACATGTGGGTAGGCAAATAACATTACACTGGAAAAGAGGAAATTCAGGTTCTCAAGATGATTGGTAATACATCTAAGATCACAGAGCTCCTTACTGACAGACCTAGGACAAGAAGGGCGGGTTATCCTGATCTGGTGAAAGTGTAGTTCATGGACCAGGATCACCTGGGACTTTACTAACAATGCAGAGTCTCAGGCCCCAACCCAGAGCTGTGGAGTCAGAATCTACATTTAACAAGCTCCCCAGGTAAATCGTGTGCCCATTAAAGCTCGAGAAGCTCTGCTCACAGACCATACCACAAAAAAAGAGATAATGCCTTCGAAGACTTCAGGGATCAAAATGTTTGTTTTAATCAAATCTTACAGATAAATATATTTTCATCAACCCATACCAGTCGTAGAGGTAGTCTAGGACAAAACAAACAAACAAAAATGAATGACACTGTTAGCACCCATTCTTATTTGTTCAGGACCAATAATTATTATTTGCGGTAAAAAAAAAACACTCCTTCCACCAGCTCACATGACAAGGCATCAGCAACATGCTGATTCAGTTAAGTTAAATGAATGCATGCAGTTACCTTTTCTCCCTACTCTGTCTGAACACTTTTTATTTTAGTTTAGCACAGCAATTTCCAAGGCTTCACTAAAAAGCTTTGGGGCACTCTAGAATTTCCGTTACTAGAATCAAGTATCCCACATTTCAAAGCCAGTTCTCTATGAGGTATAAAGAATAGGAATTCTTTTTAAGAAAATAGGAGTTTCTTCTGGTCTACAGTCATATCGCCAGATACAAGACATTGTCTATACCAGTTGTTGTAAAAAAAGAAATACATGGGGAATCTCATAGCCAAACAACAAACATGACCGACTGAATGGAAGTAGAAGACTATGAATTTAAATTTGTACTCTCCTCTCTCTTCACTCCTCGTCTCTTTTCTACTTTTCTTTAGAAAACAAGATTTGTCAGGGAGTTTCCTTGGAGAAGCACCTTGTCATTTCACCACTCTTTAAGACAACTGTGGAATCCAAGAGGGAAATTCTGCCCTTAAAAATTCCCCAGTATCATGTTGCCCCAAGTTGAAACTGATCACATTTATCAAACACTATAGAAGTGCTAATATTATGCACTGTTATCCACAGTTAATTCAATCAAGGGAACACCTTCAGTACTCTGGTGTGTATGTTTGTGGGGGTGTGTGTAAGAGCCGTTCTTTGGGCAAAGAGCAGGCGAGATTATAGCACAGGCCAGCATGAACTTTTCTCCTTTTAAAGAAAGACGTTAGAATTTCTGTGTCAATTTGGTGGGATGTTAACAGTTCCCTACAAATCCTCTCTATGTTCAATGAAAATACACATGAAAAACGCAAGGAGAGAGAGAGACTAAAACAGTTCTTAAAGTGGAAAATAGCCCAGACTATATGCTGCAGTGAGGGGAGAATTTCTGTTAATTATAACTTTGATGGGGTTGGTCAGAGAAACATAACTTTAAATTCCCACCTTTTACCTTCTGAAGCAAAAGCAAAATAGCAGGTATGGGCTAGAGCAGTAGAAACAAAAGGGAGGGGATGTGAGATAAGTCTACCTGCCCTTATTTAGCTCAAGGGCATAAATGCAGCACTGAACTGAACCTTAAGCACAGCCTTCTCTTCTTCACCAATCATATGGCAATTATTTTCTACCTTTATATAAAAAAAAATTGGTCTTTAGAAAAGATTCTGGGCCCAGCTAGTTTTACAGGAAAACTTTTCCCTAAAGCTTAAAAAATGGAAAATTTCTATTTGTAATAATCCCTGTCATGGCGTAGTTAAAAAAGAAGAAAATAAACCTCATTCCATTTTATCTTATAAAGATACCAACACTGGTATAAAACCAGATAAGAACCAACCCCCAACTCTTACCCCTGCCACGAATACTATAGCTAAATCTCTTGTATGGATAAGTAGGAAAAAAGTAGTAAATATAAAGTGTCAAATAAAATTGAAATTACTGAAATAATTGGAACAGTGTTAGTTTTTTATCTTCCCAGCAAACAATTCCATCCCGAGTATTCTAGGTTGGGTTCCCTAGGAAGCAGACTCTGAAATACTGTGTTTTGCAGACAACATATTTGTTAAGGAGTGTCCTAGGGATCAACATCTCTGAAGGGAGTGAGAAAGAACAGGAGTAGGCAGATGGAGAAGTTGACTTGTGCTACAGGCCCCAGTACGTCCTCGGGAGGGTACACAGGGAGCTCTGAAGCTAGAAAAGCCCTAAGTTTGCACGAGATATTCCATCCTTTTTACCTCCACATCAATCAGCCTTTGGATGTAGGCCACCCCTGGGAAGGGACGTGACCTTGGATGAGGCATCTTTTATATCCAATGCTGAGAAAAAAGAGCCCCTTCTTTATTCTAGATTTGTTGGACTTGATCTACTGAGAGCCATCTTTCCTGGCACATGGAGAGGGCCTGTCCACCATAATACAAAGTGCAAGTGACACCCAGAGGGAGAGAGAGAGAGACTGAGAGAAAGCTCTGAGGTCAGCAGGTTACTACTTGCAATCCCTGAGGCACAATTCATTCAGTTTTTCCTTCAATTCTCTGAGATATTTCAGTATCTTTTCCAGCTATATGATAAAGAAAATCTCCCTTTCACTTAAGCTACTGTAAGTTGAGTTTTTATTACCTGACTCATATACAATGTCAGGTTAACTCAGCTACCAAACCTAAGTAAAAAAGATAAAGCACACACATACACACAACTGTAGGCTAATATAAAGTATGAATATAGAACCAACCTACTAAAAAAATCATGAAAAAAACATTAAAGCTGTATATAAATATAAAAAGACCAACCTACCATAACCAAATAGGGTCTACCCCAGGAATGCAAAGATGGTTTAATATTAGAAAAAATTGGTCAACAGAACTTACAGAATCACATTAGTGTTCAAATAAGAAAAAATATATGCTCATCTTAAAAGAAGGGTGTAGTAGGGTGAATAATGACCCCTCAAAACTGTCTGTGTCCTAATCCCTGAAATTATGAATATGTACTTTATATGGTAAAAGGGACTTTGCAGATGTGATTAAGTTAAGGGTCTCGAGACGAGGAGATTATCCTCAGTTATATCTTGTATAAGGTAGTAGAGTTAGAGAAGTTAGGGAAGGCCATGTGACAATGTAAGCAGTGATGTTCTCTGAAGAAGAAGAAGGGGCCACAAACTGAGGAATGCGGGTGACCTCTAAAACTTGGAACAAACAAGAAAATGGATTCTCCTCTCAGAGCGTACAGAAGAAATCAGTCCTGCCGACTCCTTGCCTTTAGTCCAGTGAGACCGATTGTGAATTCTCACCTCCAGAGAGTTAGAAAACAAATTTTTATTGTCTTAAGTGGCCAAATTTGTGGTAATTTGTTACAACAGCAACCAGAAACTAACACAAAGGGGAAAAGACCACAAAATTTCATATTCAATGTTGATTCTTTAAAAGCTTAGTAAAGGACACTTTTTTAGCATGACAAAAGTCAACCATCTACTTTAAGTTGCAGCACATAATGTCATGATTATTTTTTAAATATTGTTTTGGAAGTTTTAGCAAATACAGTAAGAAATGAAACCAATGTAAGTATATCCATTAAAAAGAAAAAAAAGTGATTCTTTTCCTAGAAAATATAAGAGAATGAACTGCGAAAACATTAGAACTAGTGGTCACCAACTCTTAGCTCTTCTTCAGAAATCCAGAAAGCTCTTAAATCAGACTTCTCTGCATAAGTTTGATGCCCACACTCACTTGTCAGTAAAATCTGAGGTCAGTGGACGTCAGGCTCTTTGTAGTCTTAATTTATCCTTTTAAACTATGACTATCCGTCTATAAGCACATTGATTATGGGCTGCTGCCCTATGCCCTACTGTGGATACTACATATACATGCTATAGGTACACTGTTACCTCTACAAAAATTTAAACTTTGGAATTTCAAAATACATCTGTCTCCCAGGTTTTGTTATGAATTGAGGGTCTATAATAAAGCAGTTTGGTAATGTGATGAGAAATAGGCAAATAAACAGATAAAATCGTTAACATTAAAAAATTCAGATAGACATGATATTAAAAATATTCCACTTATGGGGGCCGGCCCGGTGGTGCAGTGGTTAAGTGCACACATTCCGCTTCGGAGGCCTGGGGTTTGCTGGTTCGGATCCCAGATGTGGACATGGCACCGTTTGGCAAGCCATGCTGTGGTAGGCGTCCCACGTATAAAGTAGAGGAAGATGGGCATGGATGTTAGCTCAGGGCCAGCCTTCCTCAGCAAAAAGAGGAGGATTGGCAGCAGTTAGCCAGGGCTAACCTTCCTCAAAAAAAAAAAAAAAATCCCGCTTACATAAATTAGAAAAAACCTAAACTAAGTGCCACCTCTCAACAAGGAATATGTGGGGCTTCAATGAAAAAACTACAAGGTGACTGACTGAAATAAAAGAAGCCATACTGTGTTTCTATATAAGTAGGCTACATATTAGCCTAAAATCCACATTTTCCCTCAAAATAATATATAATTGTATGCCAGCCTAAACAAAATCTCAATGGAATTTAATTTAGAACTTTATTTTTAAAAAATATCTGTATCCTCTCTTTCCTGCTTCCATATTGCTCATAGGCATTACACAAATCCTTCTGGAATGTCTTTCCTGACACAGGGTGATTCCTAATGGGGCACATTTTAATCTCTGCAAAGGGAGGAGGGTGTAGTTTGAGTTCTGATGTGCCCTATTCAGGGGACTGAAGTTCAGCTGGTATCATAAACGTGCAAATTCACTTTTCAAAAATCTTTGCAAACAACAATAAAGACTGCCATATTGTTTAAAAAACTCTATAAAATTACAACAGTCAATGTGGTACTAATTTTAAGATACATTGACCATAAAATAGAACAAGTTATTCAGAACCAAATCCTAGATTAAATGAAAGTATGATGTATAATAAAGTAGATATTGCAAATCAATAGGCAAGGAAAATATTATTCAACAATGATTCTGGGATATTATTCCAGAAGAAAAAGTCCTTGCTGAGACCTTTTGCTCACATCACACACATAAATGGAAGAACAAAAAGAAATAAACGAACATGTTTAAAATCTCTGGGTGGGGTGAATGTTTCTTAAATCTCTGGGTGAGGAAAAGTTTTCCAAGTGAAAAACAGCAGTAGATTAAACATTTTTGGGTCAAATGATTTAAAAAGTAAACAACAAGATCCAAGGGAAAAAAAAAACTATATGTGACACAAGACCATTTTGTCATATATTTGAGTCCCTTGAGTTTAGGGAGTAAACTCTCAATTTTTCAATGAACAAAAGTCTAAGAAGGTAATAGGAAGAAAATAATTAAACAAGAACTTAAGTAGTATTTATGTGCAAAACATGTGCTAGGAATTTTGAAGAATACAAAAGATACAAAAGGTAAGCCATCAAATGAAATCTAACGATGAACAAATAGGAAGCAAATGGCATTCACATTTTGTAAATATACGGTCACTTGGGCTGGGAGCTAGATGGTGAGACATCAATGGAACTAAGAGATAATCATTTTTCCCACAAAGTTTTCATCATCTTTCAAATGATGCCAAAAAAGAACTTAACAAACTCATAAAAATAGTCTTTATATTCTTTACTTTGGAGGTAATCTTACGCGGAGGAAAGCCTACCAATCACAGAACTGGGACTGAGTTATTTTTTTAAGACTAGTTAGCAGGGTGACAATGGATAAATCACTTAAAAACTCTAGATATCACTTGACCTTATCTGTTACTTAGTAATAATAATCCTTAGGAGGCCTTCAGCCTCAGCAGGCTTGATGTTGACGTACTTTCATGAGCCCTTCCATTTCTAAAATCTATATATGACATGCTCTTAAAGGCGGTCTCATTCAGAAAAAGTGGAGGGGAGAAATGATGAAGAAAATTATGAAGAAGATCATTCAAAACAGTTTTCCAGAACCAAAATTCCTAAGAAAGGAACTCCTAGGAAGCTCCTTTCCTAGGGAGAAAGGAAAGGAGGAAATAAATCAGTTTCTAGACTGAAAGAGCCCATTAAGTGCCCAGCAGTAAAAAGGAAAATAGACCCACACCCAGGCATATCATCAAGGCATTTCCCAATGCTATGGATAAGATCCCACAGGAGATCCTACGGGCTTCCAGGATGAAAAAAAGATTAGTACATACCAAAATCAGAAGTCAGAGTGGGAGTGGAATATTTAAGAGTAACACTAGAAGCCAGAAGGCATTGGAGCAATGCCTTCAAAATTCTTAAGGAGAATTATTTCCAACCTAGAACTCGATATTTGGCCAAACTATCAACCAAATATGGAGTAAAATACAGACATTTTCAGACATGAGTTCTCAAAAACTTACCTCTTATTTATCTTTTCTTAGGATGTAACCGAAAAATATGCTCTGCCGAAATAGAGAGCAAACCAAGAAAGAGAAAGACATGGGATACAGGAAACTGAGGATTCAGCTCAGAAGAGAGATGAAGGGAGACCCCAAGCTGTTAGCCACGCAAGAGTGGAGGACAACAAGTCCACACGGAATTAGGTCAGAAGTTCTTCTATTTCTGTATTTTTACAGGAATGAGAGATTGCTAAATACCTAATACATCTGAATACCTTGAGGAGATTTAGATGATAAATGGAGTGAATGAAAATTTGATTAGTGTTTTTTGTTTTTTAATCAAACAACAACAATAACAAATAGCACTATTATTAACTAACAGAAAAATAAAAAGTTATATAGGGAAATAAAAGTTAGTATAGTATATCCCTTTGCTCAACTGTGAAAAGAATTTACAGTCATCTGAACACTGACTATGGTATAACCAAGAGTATAAAATGACAGTATAAGGAGATAAGATGAGTCCATGAGTGGGTAGGAGTGGAGGGAGATGAAAGAGAGCTAAATCTTTTTCTTCCATAATGAAGGTCAATAGAGAATGCCTAAAACTGAAACTCCAAATGAAGCAATATAAGCATATTTCTTAGAGATATGGAGTTAAAATGTCGAATAGAAACAAACTCAGCTCAGTCTAACTTCAAGCTCTGTGCTCTTTCCACTACCACACACATTGTCCCTAATTGCAGAGCATAGGGCCACTGTGCTCCTCTGAGTGATGGCAATAAGTAACACAACATTCAAATAGTTGGTTAGGGATGAGCCATTGAGAGATTGACCAGTGTAGTGGGGTGCGTTGACTTAAGGAAGAAGGGAAACATATTTACTGAGAGCTGGTGATATATTTGGCTTTCTCATTTAATCCTGTTAGTCTGAAAAAACAAAGACTTGTCTCTCTGAACACCTTAGCCTGAAGAGTAGAGTGGAAAGATATTAACCAATACCTGGTTTGTTTATTTCAACGTGATTTTGTTCAAGATGTCCACCACTGGAGATAGTGCATAAATGTTATGTTATAAATGTCTAAATGGTGTGTACAATTTTATTGGGACACTGTAAATTTCAGAAGTGTTAGATACTAGTGTTCACATTGGTTCTTTCTAAACATTATTTATAAAATAAATTTTTGATTTGTACATGCTCACTTTTAGTTTATTCCCATGGCTATTTTATAGGAGGAGCGTTAGTTAATCTGAAGCATGGCTTAAGAAAAATATATAAATGCAGTGGTGTACAAGGCATAAAAGAAAGGGAACATTTGGTTACCTCAAAATATTTCAGCTTTTGGATCCTACGTAAGGATATAATCCATAGAGTTATAGGCTTAAAGGGAAATAGAATTCTTTATCATACTTTATCTATCCATCAATTATTAGCAATGT
The DNA here is from genome assembly GCF_021613505.1 of Equus quagga. Classification (NCBI taxonomy): domain Eukaryota; kingdom Metazoa; phylum Chordata; class Mammalia; order Perissodactyla; family Equidae; genus Equus; species Equus quagga. The sequence continues at coordinate 154,545,982 of NC_060267.1, read as the reverse complement.
TTTTTGATCACTTGGTTTTACATGCCAGTCTACTTTTCATATTCTCTAAAGCAACACCTCTAAGCTGAGTTAATTGTAAGAAACAAAGAGTATCAGTCAAACTGAAAATCACGAAACACTTAAAGGGTGTGGATTTTCCCTAGGACTTTAATGGGGGCTGTTTAAAAATCTAGCTTCAATCATTTCACTGCATTTCAGTCTTGCTTTGAAGCCCACATTACTCCAACTAGTTCCTGTCACTATATGAGAATCATAAAATACAGATGGCAAAAATAACGAAGTTGGGGTTCCATCTTTTTGATATCCAGTGGCAGAAAATGAAACACACTTCAACAATACAAAGACGTGGACTGGTAGGTATATACACACTATCAACTTTTTCAAGACAAATTTCAAAATAAAAATAGAGAAAATTTAGCCATGCAGATGCTCTTTACTTAGGGCCTTTAAAAAGTATTGTTAATTGATGTTAGGCACACACATATCTAGAAAACTGAGTTTCATTATTTTTGAAAAATGAATTTTTTTTAGTATAAAGACTTTAAAATCTTCATTAAACTCTTTAGTTTCGAGATAAGAAAATTAAGGCACAAGAAGGTTGAGCAACCTTCCAAAGGTCACCTACCGAAGAAACTGACTTTCACACCGACAATATGGAGTCCAGTATTATGTTGGTTTGCTTGTTCATTCATTGATTAAAAAATAATTTTGAGGGGGCAGCCCAGTGGCCTAGTGATTAAGTTCAGCATGCTCCACCTCAGTGGCCTGGGTTCAGTTCCTGGGCATGGACCTACACCACTGGGTGGCAGCCAGGCTGTGGCAGTGACCCACATACAAAATAGAGGAAGACTGACACAGATGTTAGCTCAGGGTGAATCTTCCTCAACCAAAAGGAGGAAGATTGGCAACAGATATTAGCTCAGGGTGAATCACCTTCAGCAAAAAAAAATAACAAAAAAATAATTTTGAACAACTCCCATAGGCCTGACACTGGAATATACCAATGAAAAAAAAATCTATGCATTCAAGAAGCTGATAGTCTGGTTTGGAAAATGGAAAAATCAACCAAAGACCATAAGATTTAGCCAGAGAAAAGAAAATGGAGGATAGGAAGCTAGAAATGAAGGTAGGTTTGGGGAACTGTGGTAGGAAATGAAGTTGGCAATGGAGCCAGGAGCCAGGTCATGTAGGACTTTGTAGACCATAGCAGGACTTTATGTTTTAAGTATAATGGGAAGCTTGGAGAGTGTTTTAAGCATGACATGATCAATTCCATTATATTGTGTTGCTTCTCTCAAACAATGGTTTATTTATAGCACTGAATGTTTGGTTTACTTAATGCTATGGCTATATTTTCCTTTACTTTAATTTAAAAGCTTACGTCTACCTTTTATGTTTAGACATGGCAAGCCATACAGAGACACCCCCAAGCTTCGATGAAGTCGATGCTTTGCAAGCAAACCAGGCAAATTTGCTGGAGTTGAGGGTCAGATCTATTTCTTTGTCTGCCGATCTGGGTTCCATCCTCAAGATTTCTCTCTCTCACTAGCCTGGTCCTGTTTCCTTTCACCCATCATTTCTAGTGATATCTAAACAGCAGTAGAGACTTTTCCCAGAACACTTAGAAATCTACTGTACTTTAAAGAGGCAATAAGAGCCATGCTATAGAAACAACACTTAAAAACAACAATAAAAACCATAGCTGATCTCTTTGTAGAGTGTATTTCCTAGACTTTGTGGGGTGATCCTGATTTCAGGTATACTGTCTTTATGTCCCAAAAAGATATTTATACTCATCGCCCCATTATTTCTAGTTCTGAATAGATGACAACTGTACTTATTTCACAAATGAACTGAGATTTGCTCCAAAGACTCTTCAGTGGATCTTGTACGACTACATAGCCACCTTGGAAACATGTATCAATATGCTTCCATCTTTTCATATCTTGCAGAAAAAGGAAATGTCACAGAAAATGTGATTATTGAGATATAGGCCAGGATACTTTCTTTTTAAGTTTTCAGATTTTATCAACCTTGGAAATAGATATTCATCTTCAGTCTTTGGGAAATTAACAAGTTATTTTAGCTAAAGAGCATTTTTCATGAATATTACTGTATTCAAAATTTCCAAAGAGAAGAACAACTAACTGATGAGAGAGTGAGAGAGAGGAGAAAGGAAGGGAAGAAAACATTCTTCTTCCCAAACCTCCTAGAAAATATTTTAGATTTATTTTAAGGCTCATTACATCATAATTAACTTATTTCTGTTTGATAAGCACTCCAAACCTGTAACTTTATTCTGCTTTTCATTTCAATCCACCTAGGACTCTTGTCTTTAAGCATGTATAGAATGTTGGGATTTGCTCATCTTTTCACAGTTCCAACCTGTACTAATAAAGTTTGTGTGCTATGTTACATAGATATTTACTCAGCAGACTATGCAACAATTTAATGAAAATTTTTAGAAAAACACAACAAAAAAATATTTATTAAGAATAATCTTGACACAGGTAAAAGATGTCTGTTTAATTTAAATCCAGCTATAGTTTCAGCATCAACCACAATGGCAATAAAACCCTTGTCAAATGTTCCTTCTCACAAGGTAGACTCTTATTCACGTATAAATCTGTCTAGTGAACAGCAGAATCACAAAGGGACCAAGTGAGGGGAATTAGTCTTTATCAGACCTGTGAGCTTGAGTAAATTAATCTCCTGAAGCCTCTGTTCTCCATCTGTGAGAAGAAAGGAAATATCATACCTGAAGTGTTTAGCACAGTATCTGACTCTTGGTAAGCTCCCATCAATGTGGACTGTTATAGTTAAGTTGACCCCCTAGTCCTCCCCATAACCCTTACTACCCCAAGGCAGCTGTCCCAATTCACAAGGTGTGTGTCAACAGTCAGGAGACTACAGCAAGTGTCAGATGGAAAGTGCCTCTGAGGTCTTCAAGTTCAACCTCCCACATGTCACAGATGAGGGGACTGAGATTCAGGTCAGACAAATATGACTCAGGGGCACAATGTTAGTTATTGACAGAGATTAGAGCGTGGGTTTCCTGACAGCCGGACCAATTATTATTTCCAGTAATTCAAGCTGAATCGAATCCTCTCTTATAAAGTGTAATATGCAGCAGAGTCATACTTCACACCATGTAGCTACTGGCATTCTGGGGAGTTGATTGGTCATAGGGCTGGGACTCTAACTGGCCCCAGAATAAGGGTCCCAGGGTGGGCTGCTGGTCTGAAGGCTGGAGTGCAGTGTGGGAGCTAGAGCCCAGAGATGCTCCTTGATGCTTGGAGAAGGCAGCTGGAACTATCCTTTTAAAGCACATATCAGATCTTGTCGCTCCACCAAAATTTTCCAGTAGCTTTCATCTTGCTCAAAATAAAGTTCCAAATCTTAACCATGACCTGTAAATCCCAGAATAAACTGGCCCCACCCAACTCTCTCATGTCCCCTTTTACTGTTCCCCCCTGCTCACTCTGCTTCAGGCCCCTCTGGCCTCCTTGGTGTCCTTGGAACATACCAGGTACATTTGAGCCACAGGCCTTGACTTAGCATCCTCTCCACCTGGATCACCATCTCCCAGACATCCGCATGCCTCTGCCTTCACTTCATTCAAGTCTCAGCTCAAACGCCATGTCACTCTAGAGGCCTTCTGTGCCCACTATACAGAATGGCACCTCTGTCTCTGCTACTCTCCTTTCCTCTCAGCCTGTTGCATTGTTCTTTCTAGAATTAATCCTTAGCTGACATTTTGATGGCTGTTAATTTATTTGCTTGTTGTGGTTCCCCCCACTAGAATGCCCTGAGCTCTACAAGATCAGAGAGTTTGACATGTTTGCCAGTATATCTTAAGCGTCTAGAAGAGTGTGTGGCACAGAGTAGACTCACTAAGTCTCTGTGAAATGGATGGCAGATGGGAGGCCAGCAGGGAGGGGAAGAGGAGGGATCTGTAAGTGTAGCAGACTCTGCTGAAGAATTCTGAGCTGAGACAGAAGCGTCAAGATAAACAACTTTAAAGGGAACAGTAGGCATCCTCTTTCTTTTTTTATTATTTTATTGAGATCACATTTGTTTATAACATTGTGTAAATTTCAGGTGTACTTCATTATATTTTGGCTTTTGTATAGACTGCAAGGCATCCTCTTCTTAATAAGTCCTTAGGCCACCCACTTGTTTAAATATACGTGCTTAGTTTGTCTGCCTCCTGTCATTCTTTTGCAAATGTCATGAAAGCAAGCACTTTGTTTGGTTCTCTGCTATGGGTCCAGCACTAGACCAGTGCCTTGTATGTGGTTGGTGCTCAATAAATTGAATGAATCAATCAATAAATAAAGTTTTATAAAGAGGAAGGGAGAAGAAAAATAACACGGATATAAAGGGCCTAGTATAGACCTTGAATAAGAGCCAGATCCTTTAACAGGCACTTTACACACTTTGGATCTGGTAAAGCTCAAAAAATAACATTAATTTTCAAAAAATTGAATTTACATAATTTTTTCTTTTCTTTCTTTCCTTTATTTTTTGCTATCTATGTACCCTGTTGCTATCAATGGATCCTGTTTGGATAACAATTCTCTAACATTCTCTCATCTCTTCAACAAATATTGTTGGAAGATCAGCCATGTATTGAACACCGTATTAGATGCTACGAATATAATGGTGAGGACAAGGACGTGATCCCTTCTCTTATTGCGCTCACAATCTTGTAGAGGGACGAGATAGTAAACACACAAGTGACTTAATCTCATTGCTGACTGTGTAAATGTTCTAAGAAAAAAGAACAAGATGCAACAAGGAAAAAGAGTAGATTTATGTCAAATACATCCTGGCAAATTTAATCCAGGACTGTCCCTCCCTGCACCTTGAAACCATAACCCGGTGTGTGTCCTGTGGGTCTGAGAAGTAGTTCTAGTACCACTCACCTGAATGGGGTTCTTTACTGGAACATTGGGCTCAAAAGAGTCACCATGGAGTTCTGTTAATATGATATGAGATATTTACCTGGAACTTTCAAGAGCTGTCTGAAACCTCTGATATTTCATGCACATAGCATTTACTTGCACTGTTGATATCAGCTAAAGCCCCTCAGCTTACAAAAACCACAACAATAATTATAGCAGACCCTTCTCTATCCCACATTCTGCACCTGGCAGTGTTCTCAGCTTTTTATATATATTAATTCATTTACAGTTATGAAGTAGCTAGTTTTATTATCCTCATTTCACAGGTGAAGGATCGGGCACCAAGTGCGCACATACAGCTCTTTAGCAGCAAAACTGGGTCCCTTCATTGTTCTCAGTTATTCATCTTTTGTAGATTAGTGGCTCTGGTCCCTGAAGAGTACAGGGAAAAGGGGAAAGCCTCCTTTTGTCTTTTACTATACACTCAAATTCCAAACAAGTCAATACTGCCCAATGGATAGCTAAAGGTCTTTCCTATCTGTATTTAACAAAAGGATGAAGGCTCTTGCTACAAGTTTAGTTTTCTATCTGCCACTTCTAGATTTAACACTGAAATAAGAACTTGGAAATATAATTCTCTTCTTCTCATCCTCCTGTGTGAAGCATTTGGAGAGCACATGAGGCTAAAACATTTCCTCTCCCACTGCTCTGCCACTCTGAAGCCACTCATTGACCCATCAGGCCCTCAGAGGTCCTAGAAGCAAGAAAAGTGCTAAGTGAAGTGACGTTCCAGTCAGCGTGACAATTTTGAAAGAGAAAGTCCTTCTTGCATGTTGTTTTTGTTGTCTTTTAAAAGACTATATTATCAGGAGAGAGAAAAGCAATAGTATAGAGGGCAGTGTATCTGGCAAGTTAGGGTTTTGGTCAGTACTTTAAAAAAAAAAAAACACTACCTATGAGAAAAATTGGATGTGATTCTACCAGGGGTCCTCAACTTGGGGTGATTTTGCCCTCAAGGGGATACTTGGAAATGTCTGGAGGCATTTTTGACTATCACAACTTGAGACTGGTACAGGTATCTAATAGGTGGAGGCCAGGGACACTGCTAGACATCCTACAAAGCACAGGACAGTTTCTCTTTCTCCCCACAACAGAGAATTATCTGGTCCAAAATTTCAGTAATGAAGAGGTTGAGAAACCCAGGTGTAAAATAAAATACTTGTTTTCGATGTTTCTAAAATGAAACAAAAGAAAATTCTATTTATTGAGCATCTCCCATGTGCAGAGTCCTGTGATAGTTTCTTCACCTAAAAGGTGAATGGAGAGAAAAGACATGAAGCATGTGACAGAATTCCACTTCTGGGAAAATGGCATAGACATGCTTTTCTCCATTCCTTTCTCTAGGTGCAAGTAAAAATCCTGGATATTACATATAAAATAAACATAAGATGCCTTTAAAAGTGGAAAGAAGGCCGGCTAGGGACCTTGGGACTCAAGGAATAACATGGTAAGTTCCTCAGATTTTCTTTTTGCCTCATATATCCCAGACCTGGGGCAGGAAAAGCTGGGAAAATGGAAATGCTGATGGACACAGACACACACACACACACACACACACAGCCGTAGCAAAAGCCAGAGGACCAGGAAAGGGGAAGCTTAGCAACAGAAGAATTTTAGACAATAATTCCTCTATTCCAGTCAAATACCACAGAAAAGACTGTAGTCTGACTCCGCTCCATGCCAGCAAAGATTGACTGGGGAGCTTAGACTTTCACCATCACCAGGCTGAAATCAGATGCTGCAACATCCCTGCAGGTTGGTGTCAGAGATGGCCGAGTAGGGAGCCAACACTTTCATCCCTACCAGTCGGTAACAAGGCCCCTCCCTGCTACAGTGTCAGTGGAGATCACATCAGGAATCTGAAGGCCACCCCAACCTGCATTAATAAGGTACATCTCCCCTCCTCACTAGAGTGGTATCAGAGGAGGCTTAGTGGGGATTCAGCACTCTCACCATTGCCCAGCAGTAACGAGGCCACTTCCACAGTGGTGTTAGTGGAGACCATGTAAGCAGCTAGAACTTCTGCTCCTATCTAGCAGCAACAAGGAAGACCACCCCTTGGGTGTCAATGGAGGCAAAGTGGGGAACCTGGACTTCTACCTACACTTGGTAGTAACAAAGTAGTGCCTCCCAATCACCTGCTAGAGTGGTGTAAGAAAAAGACAGATAAACAAAAGGTTTAAACAAGATCCAGAGTCTCAGGACATGGTACGAAATGTTCAAGTTTCAATTGACACTCATTCATCAGGCCAAGAATGAGGAAGGTCTCAAACTAAATGAAAAAAGATGATAAACAGATGCTGAGACCAAGATGACAGATGTTAGAATTACCTTGCAAAGATGTTAAAGAAGCCATGGTAAAAATCCTTTAGTGAGCAGTTAAAAACATTTGAATCAAATAAAAAGATAGAAAGCCTCAGTGAGGAAATAGAAAGTCTTAGCCGAGAAAGAGAAAACATAGAGAGCTAAATGGAAATTTTAGAACTGAAAAATACAGTAATTGAAATTAAAAGCTCAGTGGAAAGGCTCAACTGCACAATGGAGGATATAGAGGAAAGAATCAGTAAACCGGATGATAGAATAGAAATTATCCAATCTGAACTACAAAGAAAATAAGTGGTGGGGGGGTGGAAATGAGCAGAACTCAGGGACCTGTGGGACAATAATAAATGATCAAACATTCACATCATCAGAGTCCTGTAAAGAGAGGAGAAAGAGAGCAGGACTGAAAAGCACTTGAAAAAAATGATGGTTGAAAACTTCCCAAAGTTGGCAAAAGACATAAACCTACAGATTCAAGAAGCTGAGTGAATCCCACATAGGATAAATCTAAAGAAATTCACGGTAAAATGATGACACCAGTAGACGGTGATATGTTTATATAATATAATACTCAGAGCAACCACTAAAGAAGCTATAAAAAGAGATACACTCAAGAAATACACTATAGATAAATCAAACTAGAATTCTAAAAAATGTTCAGGTAAACCACAGGACAGCACGAAAAGGAAACAGAGGAATAAAAAACAGAGAACACACAGAAAACAAAAATTTGAATGGTAAACTTAAGCCCTAACATATCAGCAATTGCACTGAATACAAATGGTCTAAATATGCTAATTAAAAAACAAAGATTTGCAGAATGGACTTTAAAACATGCTTTAATCGTATGCTGTCTATAAGAAATTCACTTCAAATATAATGATATAGGTAGGTGGAAAGTAAAAAGGTAAAAAAAAGATATTTCATGTAAACGTTAATAAAAAGAAAGGAGGAGTTGCTATATTAATATGAAAAAAGTAGACTTCAGAGCAAAGAAAATTACCAGAGACAGAGAGGGACATTATATAATGACAAAGGGTCAACCCACCAAGACAATATAACAGTCCCAAATGTATATGCACCAAACAAAGGAGCTCCAACATATGAGTTAGACTGATAGAGCTGAAAAAATAAAAAGACAAATCTGCAATTATAGGAGACTTCAACACTCCTTTCTCAACAGTTGATAGAACAACTAGACAGAAAATGAGCAAGGACTTAAAAGAACTCAACAACACCATCAACCAACAGAATCTAATTGACATTTATAGAACACATCTTTCAAAAATAGTCAAATACACACTCTTTTCAAGTGCCCGCTAAACATATACCAAGATATACTATATTCTGGGCCATAAAATAAACTCCAACAAGTTTAAAAGAATGCAGAGTACATTCTCTAATCCCAATGGAATCAAACTAGAAATCAGTAACAGAAAGATAACAAGAAAATCTTCCATACTTGGAAGCTAAACAACATACTACTAAAAAAATCCATGGATCAAATTCTCAAGAGAAATAAAAAAATACAATGAACTGAATGAAAATTAAAATAAAATATATCCAAATCTGTGGGACACAGCTAAAGTGGTGAGAAGCAAATTTATAGCACCAAATACATTAGAAAAGAATAAAAGTCTTGAATCAGTAATCTAAGTCTCCACCTCAAGAACCATAGAAAGAAGAGCAAAACAAACCTAAAGCAAGCAGAAGGAAGAAAAAATGAAAATAAGAGCAGAAACCAATGAAATTGACAATAGAAGCACAGTAGAGAAAAATCAACAAAATAAAGAACTAGTTTTTTGAAATTATAACATAAAATTGACAAGCCTTTAGCAAGATTGACAAAAGAAGAAGGGAAACACAAATTACCAATATCAGTAATGAACTAGAGGATATCGCTACAGATTCTTCGCTATCAAAAGGGAATACTACAAAAAAGTCTCTACACATGTATATTTGACAATTTACATGAAATGGACCAATTCCTCAAAAAACACAAATGACCATAACTCACCCAATATTAAACAGATAATTTGAATAGCCCTTTAACCATTAAGGATTTTGAATTTGTAATTTTAAAACTCCCCAAAAAGAAATAGTCCTGCCCAAATGGCTTCCCTGGAAATTCTATCAAACATTTAAAGAAGAATTAACATCAATTCTACACAATCTCTCCTAGAAAATAGAAGAGGGAATACTTCCCAATCCACTTTATGAAGTTGGTATTACCCTTATATTAGGAACATTAAAAGACAGTAAAAAGAAGGAAAAGATGTTTTTAAATGTTAGCAAATAGAATTCAGCAATAAATAAAAAGAATTATACATCATGGACAAGAGGAACTTATTCCAGGGATCAAAAGTGCATTCAATATTTGAAAATTGATCAGTGTAATCCACCATATTAACAAGCTAAAGAAGACAAATCCCACTATATCAGTCAAAGCAGAAAAAAGCATTTGACAAAAGCCAGCACCTGTTCATGACAAAAAAAATCAGAAAAATAGGAATAGTGAGGAACTTCCTCAACAAAGAGCATCTACAAAAATCCTACAGCTAACATTAATCTTGGAGATGGGATGTTTTCTTCCTAAGACCAGGAACAAGACGAAAATGCCCACTCTCTTCACTCTTATTCAACATGGTACAGGAAGTTCTGCCAGGGCAGTAAGGCAATAAAAGGCACACGTGTGAAAGAAAGAAATAAAACTGTCCCTATTTGTGGATGACATGATTATCTATGTAGAAAGTCCCAAAGACTCTACAAAAAAATCCTGGAACTATTAAATGAGTTCATCCAGGTCATAGGATACAAGATAAACATACAAAAATCAATTATATTTCCATATACTAGCAGTAGACACATGGACATTGAAATTAAAAATACAATACTATTTACAATTGCTCAAAAAATAATATATTTAGGTGCAAATCTAACAAAATATGTACAGGACTTGTATGTTGAAAACTATACAATACTAATGAAAGAAATCAATAAAGATCTAAATGAATGGAGAGACGTATTGTGTTCATGGATTGGAAAACTCAACATAGTAAAGATATCAATTCTCCCCAGACTGAAATATAGGTTTAACGCAATTCCAATCTCAGCAAGATTTTTTATAGATATAGACAAGATTGCTCTAAAATTTCAGTTAAAAAGCAAACGTACTACAACAGCTAAAAACAATTTTAAAACGAAGAATAAAGTGAGCAGAACAAATTTCAAGATTTGTTTTATTCCAGTGTATGGTAATCAAGACTGTGTGTTACTGGTGGAGGGAACAGAGTAAGGAATCCAGAACTAAACCCACACAAATGTGCCCAAACAATTTTTGAACAAGGTGCAAATGCGACTAATGAGAGAAAGGACAGCCTTTTCAACAAATGGTGCCAGAGCAATTGGACGTTCAAAGGCGTAAATAAATTAATTAACAAATTAATTGATTTTATAAAATAAAATGAAAAGAACCTTATCCCAAACCTCAAACCTTATACAATAATTAACTCAAAGTGAATAATTGATATAGATACAAAACTATGAAAAAGAAACAGAAGAAAATCTTCAAGATTCAGGGCAAGGCAAAGAGTTTTTAGACCTGACACGGAAAGCATGAGCTATAAATGAAAAAATTAATACATTGTACTTGATCAAAATTTAAAAATTTTAATGCATGCATTTAGGGAAAATCTATACTTTAGAGACGGTATCTAATCATTCACTCTTGCAATCCCAACATCTAACTAGTACTATGCAAATAAGTAGATTCTAAATAAGTATTTATTGCATGAATATATGAATACATGCAGAGTACTTTTTTTTTAAGGAAGATTAGCCCTGAGCTAACTACTGCCAATCCTCCTCTTTTTGCTGAGGAAGACTGGCCTTGAGCTAACATCCATGCCCATCTTCCTATACTTTATATGTGGGATGCCTACCACAGCATGGTGTGCCAAGCGGTGCCATGTCCGCACCCGGGATCCAAACCCGCGAACCCCGGGCCGCCGAGAAGCGGAACGTGCAAACTTAACCTCTGCATCTCTGGGCTGGCCCCTGCAGAGTACTCTTTAAAACTTAATCTTCTTTATGTGATGTAATTCAATTCAGTGTTCATTGAACCTCTACTATTGGAAAGCACTGTGTTGGATCCTGAAGCACTAGATTTGAGAGAAGAAAATAAAGGAGTCAGCAAATTGCAGGGTAAGGAAAACCAAGCACAAGGCTTGCCTTTTAGATAATAAATACCGCCCTGTGGAAGATGCGCCAGAGTAAGTTCTCTAGATCCAAGCATTCTAAACCTTTGGCATTGGGGGTGGGTAAGCTTATCTCAGTCATCTCCCTCAGGCCTTGGTTCTGTAAACTAACCATAATCCTTTAAATCGGGATTGGCACATGCTTGGCGCGGGTGTGACTCCTTTCCCCCACTATGTCGGCAACAGACACCTCTAACGAGCCCCAGCGCTATATAGCTCGGTGCCTAGATGTGGCCTTGGAATCCATCCCAACATAGCACCTTAAGCTGCTTTTACCAAGTGATCAGAGTTAATCCTAAAGAAAAACCTATCACAACCTCTGGGTCTGAAAGGTGACCTCGCATAAGCCATTCCCCTCCCAAAGGTGTGAGGTGATTATCTCGCTCCCCTGCTTCTGTGGAGAGGGGCCTCTCAGGATTCTGGAGTTTAGTAGGAAGAGGAGACCGCAGGTGCAAGGCTTCAACTGGGTCATCCTCCTTCAGAGGACTGGCTCTCATATGGAGTATTTTTCCTAGTCCTCAATAGACACGTCAGCACTCTCCCTACCTGCTGGCTCTGGCAGAGAGAAAGGGAGAGACTGGGACGAAGGGCTGCCATGGATTCCAGGTGTCCCTTAATGCAGTCCAACGTGGCCACCACAGGGCCTCTCTGCTTGCCTGCAGATATCCTTTTGAGCGTTCAATTAAAAGGGACATTTGCTGACGTCCGTAGGTGGTGCTCATGGTCCTGGCAGTTTCAACATGTTGGCTTCCAGCATCGATGTTTATAACATTTGGGAGATTTTTTGTGTTTGTTTAAACGCAAACATTAATGTTTTCAGGACCTGGGCAATTTTGTGTTTATTTAAAGCCTCTGAAATAACAAGACACTTTCTTTAGCAAACTAAACAATGTTTTGCAAAAGTTTTCCTGCAATGGCCACAGGTGTTTTAGCATTAAAATTTGAGATTCAGAACCAAGAACAAAGAATAACCTTCACAAATCTCCTAGCAAAAAGTTTGCAAAATGACACTGAGAAGAGGAATTCATTTTCTTACTCCTCGAATTGTGTTCTGAGAAAGCTTAAGAGTAAGGGAGACCCAGCTCTGCATCCTAGATTTCAGTTGCCTCATCCATAAAATAAGGTTAATGATACCTCCTTAGAGGATGGTTGAAACAAAGAAGGTAATGAGTGAATTCTTCTATAACTTTGAGGTAGGGAAGCCCTTTTAACAAGTACTCAAAATCCAGGGACCATAAAAGAAAACTTGATACATTCAAATACATTTTAAAAATAAGCAAATCAAATCATGAAAGAAAAACTGGAAATAATATCTGTGTCTTATATAACAAAGAGCTCATCTCTTTAATATATAAAGAGCTCCTAGAAATTGAGAAGAAAATGATCAAAAGGTTCATGAGTTGACTGTTTATTAAAAAAAAAAAAGAAATACAAACAGCCCCTACACGTATGAAAAGAAGTTCAATTTTACTCATAAAAAGAGATAAAACAAAGTGAAATTACACTGAAATAACATTTCTTACCTATCAGATTGGCAAAAACCCAGAAGTTTAACAACACACTCTGTTGGCAAGATGGTAGAGAAACGGGCGCTCTCATACACTGCTGGTGGGAGTGCAAAATGGTACAACTCCTGCAGAGGGCATTTTGGCAATCGTTTTCAAAATTATAAATGCATTTACCCTTTGACTCAGCAATCTCACTTCTGGGAATTCATCTTACAGATACACATACACTTCATATATATCAATGAACAGACATTAATACACAGCGTTAATTAATAGCAAAAGATAAGAAACAATCCAACGGCCCATCAACAGGGAAGCAAACCATGGTGTATGCACATTATGGAATACTGTGCAGCTATAAAACAAAGAATGAGGGTCTCTCTGTGTACTGATATGGAAAGATCTCCAGTATTTATTAGTGAAAAAAGCCAGGAGCAGATACCGCACATAGTGGGCTACCTTGTGTATAAGAAAAGTGAGGAGTTAGAGAAGAAAAGATAATTACATTTGTTTTAAGTTTGAAAAAGAATTCTTTTTAGTATACCAAAGAAAGTAATAGAAATAGGAGTCCTTATGGGACACAGACCCGGAAGTAAAGTGGATGGGAACAACAGTGGGAAGCAACACTTCTTGACATCTCCCTTTTTATATTAGTGTGACTTTTAACCTTGTGAATTTACCTTTTAAAACACAAAAATTTAGAAAAACAGAATTAAGCGAGTTAATAAACAGAAAATACTCAGCCCGTGTTGCAGATCTATGTAGGTATAAATGTTAGTGGTCTGTATAACTTAAAAAGATATCCTTGTGGTTTGCGGACTGGGCTCTGCCGAGGGCTAGGGCTGAGTCTCCCACAGTGTGGCCTTCAGACCACTAGCATCAGAATTACCTGGGGTAGGTATTAAAAATGGAGATTCCTTGGCCCAACCCAAAGCTTGCGTGCATAATCAGGATCTCTGGAGCTGAGGCCTAGGAATAGGGATTTTTAAAAGTTCTCCAGGTGATTCTCATGAACCTTGAAGTGTGAGCACCACTAAGATCTACCTTGGGTGAGAGTGTGATGGAGGTAGCAAGCATGTAGGAGCCCATTCAGGCCGTGACTTTCAATACCATAGACAGGCTGCCAAGTTCAAATATACCTCTCTAGCCTTGAACTCCCAACTTGCATATCCAACTGCCTATTGACATCATCACTTGAGTACATAATAGAGGTCTCAAACAGAACATGTCCAAAATCGAACTCGGATTGATTGTATTGGAAATGGTCTCCTGCACCCATCTGTCCACTTACACGTTCTTCCTGTAGTTTTCCCCATCTCAGTAAACAGCATCATAACCCACCCTGCTGTTCAAGGTACAAATTTAGACATCATCTTTGATTCTTACCTTTGTGTTCTTCCTGTGTCTAATCCATCAGCAAGTCCCCTCCTCAGCAGGGGGTGTGCCCTCTTTCACTCCCACCAACAACGTATGAAAGCACCTGTTTCTCCACTGCTTTGCCAACAGAAATTGAAATTGGGCATCTTTTCATATGTGTAAAAACTGTTTGTAATTCCCCTTGTATTTTTGTATAACTAGTCTACTCATGAACTTTGCTTTTTCTACTCACTTTCTAGGTGCTGATTATATGCTTGCAGTGGCTTCCCATCACACTCAGGATAAACTTTGTTTTCCTGTCTGTGACCTACCAACGCCTGGATGACCTGCCCCTTCCTACGTTTCTTTATTTCATCCTGTGCCACGCCTTCTTGCTCTCTATGTTCCAGTGACATACCCTTCTCTCTTTCTTTGAGCATGCCATGTTCACCCTGCCTATGGGCCTTTGTGCTTACTAGGCCTTCAGCCAGGAATGTTCTTTTTGAGTCTCCCAAGGCTTATCCCTTTATGTCACTGAGGACTCAGTTCAAATCTCACCTCCCTAAAGAGACCGTCCCTGACCACCGCAACCCAAAGCAGCGCCCCCAACCCCAGTGGTCATTCTATCACCTCTCCCCTTTTGTTTTCTTCATAGCACTCATTGTTATCAAATATCTTTTGTATTTGTTTCCTCTTCATTGCCTGAATGCCTCGCCTAGAATGTAAGCTCCGTGAAGCTGAGGCTCTGCCTGCTTTGTTCACTGCCATGTCCACAGAACCTGGAACTGTGTGTGGCACATGGTAAGTGCTCAATAAATATTTGCTAAAGGAATCAATGACTTTCGGCTTTCCATGACTCCTTGTGGCATCTCTTCTACCTCCCCTTCCTTGGCCCAACTTGGCCTCATAGTCTTGGCATCAGCTCCCACTGCTAATGCTTGCTTCTTTTCACTATTTTTTAAATGTAAATTCCTAAGATAACATCTGATGGATCCAGCTCATCTTTTCTCTCCTGTCATGGTTGATTTCACCTTCCACCTCTGATCCAATCATATGTGGTTGTGGGTGAGTGATGATGGTAGAACCAGAGTCAGGTGGTTTGCATAAGAGCCTGTGAAGAGGGGTGCTTCACTTAAAATGGTCTTTCTAGAAAAGTATTAGAATATTGAGGACCTACAAACATGTGGGAGGAGAGGGCCCCATCAAGACCGAAAGGGGAAACTGAGAACAAACTACCTACTTCACAATTTTCCACAGGGTCAGCCTTCTTTTGGAGACTGGGTCCACTCTGTCCTCCTGGAACCAGGTCGTTTACAAGACAAGCAAATCAAGGACAAGTAGGACTGAGAGTAGGGTGCAATTCACATCTTTTGTGAGCATGAACGCAGACCTGAGTGGGCCAGACCTAGCAGACTTGGGGTCGTTGTGGTCTGGGGCTCTGTTCTACCCACGGCATCTCTTCATTATAATTAGCGAAGGAATCTGGAGTTTAATAGAAGCAGCAGTTCCCCCTGTAGCGGGTCATGGAAGAAATTTAAACTCTGCTTTACCCTGGCATCTTGGACTTTCGAACAGAGGAGGCATTGCAGTCCATTTGAAATGAGATCAGCGTCTTCTTTCTCCTTTGTCAGCTCATCTCTTTGTAAGCTCCTATAAAATAAAACCACCAGATTCCCAGAAGAAAAAAAATCCATTCTCTCCCTCCCGTTCACATAAGTGCATCCTCACGTATTCACAGGCTTCTGCAGACTTTAATAAGGTCCCCTGTGTGGGTCTCTTCAAATATGGGCAAAATTCTCAGAGTGAGAAAATGTCACATCTAATCAAGGGTGCTGTAAATGCAGCGCCCGTGGCAGGCAGACGGCTCACAAGAGGCTTGAACCAAATCACAATCCTTGCCTGTTGGTAACCAAAATTGAAAAATCTCATTTTAAATCTTCATTTTGGCAATTTCAATTAAATACTTGGGATTTTTGAAAAGAGGCTTGAACCAAATCACAATGCTTGCCTATTGGTAACCAAAATTGAAAAGTCTCATTTTGGCAATTTCAATTAAACACTGGGATTTTTTTTAAAAAGGAAAACTATATTTGAACTGGGCAAACAGCACAGCGTGCTAACAGCGATAGACACTCAGAAGTTTTATTTCCTGGGGGAAAAGTGCTTTGGAGACCAATGTTCCTTTTAAACATAAACCCTTAGACACACAGACACCACCACCCCCAAATCCCACTGCATCCCAAACTCTTTCTGACTCCATGTTTCTGCTTACATTACTGTAACCTAAATCTCCACCTGGATTCCTTTAGTCCTACAGCTAAAGTCAGCATCCCATGCTTTTCAGGTGTCCAAGCCGTTCACTGTATCTCTGGAGGATTTGGTGTAGGGTCGTAGCTCTTAACCAGGGAGATTTTGCCCAGAAAGGGTATTTGGAAATGTCTAGAAACATTTTTGGTGTCACAATTGGGGAGAGAAGAGCACTGCTGGCATTTAGTGAATAGAGCCCACAGATGCTGTCACACATCCTGCGATGCACAGGACAGCCCCCACAACCAAGAATGAGCAGGCCCCAGATAGCGCCAAGGCTGAGAAGCCCTGGAGAAGGGACCTGAGCTTCTGCCAAGGCACTGCAGACTGCAGGTTGCTGCTCAGTCATCACAGGGTCTGGTCTGCAATCCTTGGCTTAAGACCTGAGCTTCTGCTAGTTTCACTGTCTGCAGTTCTGCAATTTTGTCCTATCTCTGTGTGTTACTGCTGTCACCATGCTGGTATCAATACAGTGGTGAGGAGAAAACATTACCCTCTTCTTTACTAGACTGTCCCTTCGTTCCCTTCTCACACAAAGGCCTTTGACTGAAAGTTTTCAGGTCAAGGAGGAAGAGAATAGCAGAGTTCAGTAAAGGGAGCAGATTGATGTACTGGCATTCAATTCTCCTTTAATTGAATTATTCTTTAAAGCCATTTGCTTGCTAGGACTTGCCCATGGTTCATCTCTTCTCCTAAGGCCCTGACACCTGCCATGTTACTTATCCCCACCTTGTCCTCAACCTGCAACTGCCGGGCCCCACCCCTCCACTCCTGAATCTTCTTCACTTATGTTTTGCTCTCTCCAGCCAAGCTAAGTTTTTGGTCTATTTCTTCATTTCAAAAACTTCAGTAAGGCCTTTGCTAAACCACAGGGCCTCCAATCTCAGTATTACAAAAACAATCTCTCAGAAACTTGTAAACTGCAGTATTATCTTGGACATATTCTGGATCAGAATTTTAGGCAGGGGTCCCTCTCAAACAAGTCTTTGAGAGGGCAACAAGAGGCAAACATATTTTCTCCAGAGTAGAGCCAGGGGAGGACGCGTGTGTTTCCTTTTGTTTTATATTTTCGGTAATGATAAGAATGAAGGGCTCTATGGAATAATGATTAAGAGTATCAGAAAGTTCTAGATTGGAACCATAACTCCAATCTATAATCAATGTGACCTCGGGTAAGTTATTTGCCCTCCTTGAGGTTTGATTGCCAAACATGGGGATGACAATAGCATCAACTGATTAGAAGTCGTAAGATTTAAATAAGGTCATTCATGTAAACACAGCGCTTGGTGCATAGCAAATCTTCAATGAATATTAACTATTATTACAAATCTCAATTTTCTGACATCATTAATATTAAGATCAGAAATTCTAGACCAAATCCTTTGAGAAATGTGATCAATCAACTACTAAAAAGCAAAGAGAAGATAGGCCCAGCCTTCCCAAAGCTCTGAGGATAAAGCCAACTTCCTGTCTATAATTTTTACTCTAAGTGTGACCCTCAGACCATGGCATCAGCCTCCCTGGGAGTTTGTTAGAAATGCTGTATCTCAGGGCTCACCATAGAACTACTGAACTAGAATCTGCTCTTTAACAAGGTCCCCGGGAAATGCACATGTATATTAAGGTGTGAGAAACACTAGGAAACTTGGTACAAAAGACGTGGATGTGGTAGCAGAAGAATTAGCTACGGTAGGTTGTGTTCCCATGGGTCTGTGGGTGACCCAGAAGACCTATTAATACCTAAGTATATCAGTATTTTATTGCTGTGTAACAAAGTACCATAAGCTTAGCAGCTTAAAACAATACCCCCTTATTATCTCACAGTTCCTAGGTCAAAAGTCCCACAGAACACCACTGGGTTCTCTCCTCAGGGCCCTACAAAGCTGAAATCCAGGCACTGACCAGGCTGAATTCTCATCTGGAGGCTCTGGGGAAGAATCCACTTCCAGGATCACTCAGGTTGTTGGTAGAGTTAATTCCTTGTTGTTGTAGGACTGAGGTCCCTGTTGTCTTGCCAGCTGTCAGTCGGGGACTGCTCTTGGCTCCTACAAGCCACTCTTGAGCCTTTGTAATGTAACTCCTCCATCTCAGCAACAAAGAACCTCCCTTGCATCAAATTTATTTCAGGTTAAATTTCTTTGATTTTTTCCCTCTGCTGCTGCCAGAAAAAAAGTCTGTTTTTAAGGGGCTTATGTGATTAGGTTAGGATAATCTCATTGTCTGAAGGTCAAATCCGCCACATGATGTAATCTAATCATGGGATTAAAATTCATCGTCTTCATAGTCCTGGGGTATGTTCACTGGGGGGAGGGAAATCTAGGAGACATCTTAGAATCCTGCCTACCATACCAGGTGTTATGGACCGTATGTGTCCCCTCAAAAGCCACATGTTGAAGCCTTAACCTCCTTGTGACTGTATTTGGAAATGAGGTCTTTAAGGAGGTAATTAAAGTTAAATGAGGTTAAAATGGTGGGGCCCCAATCCAATAGGATTAGTGTCCTTATAAGAAGAGGAAGAGACACCAGGAGTGCGATGAGACACAGAAGAAAGGTGATGTGAGCACACAAAGAGAAGGTGGCCATTTGCAAGCTAAGGAGAGAAGTCTTTGGAGAAACAAAACCTACTAACACTTTGGTCTCGGACGGCCAGCTTCCAGAACTGTGAGAAATAAACTTCTGTTGTTTAGGCCACCCAATCTGTGGTATTTTGTTATGGCAGGCTTAGCAAACTAATACACCATACGGTAACACCAATGAAAACCTAATTTAAAAAAATTTGGAATTGGGATGGCACGATCCTTTGATGAGGTTTGAAATGTGCTCATATACAAGCCAACTGAAACATTTGTGTGCCAGTCAGGGGACCAGGATGTGAGTTAAGATGATATAAAAATCTACATATGATGGCCCATGCCCTAGAAAATCACATACAAATACAACTTAGTATAAATCAATGTTCTAAGATACGTACTAAGCGCTATGGAAACACAGAGAAAGAAAGGTTACCTGCAATGCTACTTAGCTACCATCGTAGATGGGGCCCAATTCCATCTGGTGGGCTAGAAAGATCTAATATAGTTTAGAAGGAAGATCTATACTTTGTATAAATATGGTTCCTGGTGAATATTTGTGATTGCTTGCTTATTGACTGGTTGAGAAACACGGTCCAAAAAGAATCCTCTATGTAAAAAGAGAAAAAGTATCTGAAGAGCCACTACTAAGAGACAGAGAGAACACTGCACTTTTTAAATTTGCATTTCTGGCCAATCTGAATTTTTACAATGATTATGAGTAGTTTAATATTATGGGTTTGCAAAAGACAGCAAATGCGTATTTTAAAAGATGTGCGTTGATATGTCAGTTTTAATTGATTTCTGCCCCTCTCCCAATGAACCAGTGATATCTGGATTGTGATGATGATGTCCCACAGAAGTAATTAACAACCGTCAGACAGTCTTCACATGGGTGTGGTTGGACATAGAGTTCAACAGATAGGTTGGTTTTTGTATTTGTTGTTTATTATCCAATTGGATTCCATGGAATTTGCTCACACATTTTAGAAAATAGAGTTTAGTGTTTTAGGCTTATTATTTCTCCAGTTCAAACATTAATGCCTTTAGAGGAGATGTGCAAATCCATGATCATCTTATTTTTGGAAGCTAAGATACAATCAGTTAAAAATTGAAGGTCCCGAATTCTCTTTTTTGAATTTGGAGATATAATCAGGGGTAAGCAAGGATCACAAGGTATACCAGAAGATCACTTAATAAAACACATTTCCAACGATGAGTCTGAGATACATTTCAGAACTCTTGTGAAGGCTGATCTAACCGCATATGCAAACTGGCTAGAGTCTGGTTTTTTTTCAAGTCTTGAAAAAGAAAGAGATTTATTTTGAAGTTAGCTGTAAGGAAGGTGGGCAGGGAATGGCAAAGGTTATCCTGCATGAGGTGTGACTAATCTCTAAACTAACTTCTCTCACTAGGTAACGACCTTACTCTTGACCATGAGAGTTGCCACTTCTTTTATGTGTCTTTGAGTCATATGTTGTGGGTGAACCCATACTTCAAAGACAAAGATCAACAAGAGAATATGTTTCTGGGTATAAGATTTCTCGCTAATGGGACTTACCTACTTTCATAGTACAGGGCTCATGGGAGAAAGGTTGCCTCCTCAGGGAGATCTTGGAGTGGGCCCCTTGAAAGGGACTCTTGGATTTTCCAGTAGATTGAAAAGACATAAGCAGTTAATTTCCCATGCAGCTTCCAGTGTCTCATTGCCTTTCCCTTCTCCCAGCAGCAGTCAAATTCCTGACCAACTTCCATGACTTGCAGGAATTTGTAAGTCTCATAAGCAAAGCTTCATGCCTGTAAATTGATGACCTTGAATGAATGGCTTTTTCCTTAATTCTCTTTTTCCCAGAGGACAGCAGCTAGAGATCTCTAGAAGATTCCTTCTCCCAGAGGAAGTCACAGTTGATCTCAGCCATTCTCACAGCTCCCTCTTTTTCTCTAGCTGTGGCTGTTACTTTTAGCTGATACTACTAGCTAGAAGTACGCATGGATGAGTGAATGAGTGAATGAATGAATGAATGAATGCTGGCTGGAAGAAGCCCATGATACAGGAACAAAACACCAGTCTCGTATCTCCATTCATTGACTTTCCCAGACATTATCCTGGTGAGCTTACTGCCATCTTGGTTGTCCCCTCTTAGGCATCAGGACTCACAAAAATAAAAAAGAGCTTCTATTCATGAAAGGTTGAGATTTACCAACTTAAATAGCACAGAGGGCCCCGATAAATTCATAAGAGTTCCCAACTGTCAGTTTTTGATAGCTTCTTTGGCATTTACAAAAAGCTGTGTGGACTACTTGGGATGGAGCATTTTTTCTACATGTTCTGTCTTTTGATTTCTTATAAAGTTTGTCCATCTTAGGGACCTGTATGTTTATGCTACAGGAAGTTTGTCAGGTAAGTTCTATGCATGATGGCTAGAACCATTTATTACACTAAATGGAAAGGGAGGAAAGAAATTTTTGCTCCTCCTATTCCTTAAGTTGTACAAGACACATGGGTTTTCTCAGCAGCATAGAGAATTTGTGACCCATCACCCACCAAAGCAAGATGTATTGCAGTGAAGAATCTCTCATTTGCAGTCCTTCTGGACCATTTTTAAGCTAGAAGAGGGAGTTTAAAAGGGATAGAATTTAGTTTCACCTGATGGAAGCCAAGTTTAGAAAATGGAGGGTAGGTCCTTCCTAACCGTGTTGGTGTCCCTCACAGCCCTGTGCATGTAACCACAGCTCCCGGATGAGGCAATCATATTGACCTTGCAACCAGAGTTTACTTAAGGTTGAAACTCAAAACTACGTTTGAATGAAACTAGAGCCCATCACCACTGATAAAAAAGGAAACAAAGGGAGCTCATATGGACAGAAACTGTCAAGTTTCCCATTGCTCGTAATTGTCGGCATCAAATCAGAAGTCCCCACCCACTTACCCTCCCTCCCTCCTTCCCAAAGTGATGCTGAAGGAAACATGTGCAGAAGCAACGAGAACATGTACATAAGAGAAACACTGTGGGGCTTTGCCAGAGTGGTTTGGACCACAGCAGATCATTTATCCAGCTCTGCTTAATACAGCTAGTTCCTCCAACTTACTCTCCTTAGGGCTAAGTTTCAGCACCTGGCAAGTGACATTTAACTTTACCTTCTTTGAAAGGGCACTTGGCCATTACCACTCAGTCCCAAGCTGCTTTTGGGACTTGAACTCATGTGAGAACAAAGGGCAAGCCACATAGCACTTTACCAACCCTCCTCCCACACATGGAAACCCAGCTCAATCTGGGGTGGTCTTTGGAGAGCACCTGACTTGAAAGTCTCACTTCCCCAGGACTCCAAAAGAATGAACGCTGAACACGAGCGTAATATCTAGCATGTATAGAGCACTTCCAACATGCCAGGCCCTCTGCTAAATGCTGGATAAGGATGAGGCCATTTAATCCTCCTAACAATCCTGTAATACAGAAGAAACTGAGGCACAGAGAGGTTAAGTGAGTTGCCCAAGATCACTCAGCTGCTAAATGGAGAAACCAGGTAATCTGACTCCCGAGCTTATGCCCTTAAGTATATTCCACAAGGACTCCCACTTTCCTCTCCTGACTCTTGTGTATGTGCGTGTGTGTGTGTCCAACATGTATAGAAGTGAATTTTGGAGGGAAGGTACCAGAGGTAACACAAGAGCAAAAAGAAGTATCAAGAGAAGAGAGACATCTTTAGAGCCTTGGAACAATGTTTACTGGACACACCTTCCATGCATAGTCTTAAGGGGCCCTTTAAAACGAAGCATCGGCAGCAGGATGCTGGCAAGATGTATAACAATTTCTCACTCCATCCCAGTGACAATTTAAGGAGACCAATTCAATAAACATCATTCACCAATTACTGGGGTTTCTAAGGAATTTCCTTGGGAGAGGTGTGAATTGTAGTAAAAAGTAAGTCCCAGCCTTTTCAGGTCCCAAAGCTTGCTTTCTCCGGCTTTGTTCTGAGAGGGGGCAGGAGTAGCAGGTAGGGGTGAAAAGAAAGAGGGAAGAACAGAAGTGTGAAAAAAATCCAAAACCTAGAAAGGATCTCTCCATCTCACACTGTCTTATAAAAAGAGATTTAACTATTCTGCTTTGATTTTTTCTCTCCACTCTGATCTCTATTGTCATTGAGATTTCACAGACAACAAAGGAAGGCATCTATCTGGTTATTAAAATATGAGCCCTTCTTCAGAAAGTGACTCATTTTGACTCCTTATTAGGGAATTTAAGATATACCACCAATCTTGCAGATCTGTGGTACTACTACAGTGTAGGACCAATTGTCATCTTTCTCCTTTGTTCTCCCTCCGCAAGGACTTCCACTAACCTCAAGGAAAGTCCTATATGTGTGGAAATAAAAACGATGATAATAGAGTTTATTGTATTATATTTTTATTAACATAGGCCCAGTAAGCATTAGTGCTAGAAGACCTTAGACATCAGTTAGTGCCATCTTCTTATTTTTTGGAGAAGGACAATGAAGCCCAGATATGAGCCCTGAATATCCCCAAAGCCAGACATTGTCTCAAGCTTTTGATGCCACTATGAATCTCACTTCATTTCTCCCATTTGCTGAGTATTTTACGTACCCCCATTTGAGAAGGAAGGTAATACACCATTCAAGATGAGAAAGATGGTTCAGAAGCCTTCATTGCATCAATATGCTAATTTTGGACTAGCATTCTTCACTCCAATGTCTTTCTAAAGAGACCTAAAGCAAAAGTCACTTTAAAAACATGCGGCCCTCTTGGTCAAATGTAAATGTTGGTAAAATCCTACTTTACTTTAATAATACAGTACTAGAGACAGTTTCAAAGTTCTGTTAAAACAGTTGCTTAACTGCATTGATTAGTAGAGTCTCTAACTGAGGAGAACTGAGATAAAGAAGGAAAAGTAGAAGCCAAGTGCTGATGGCCCATGTGAAGCCACAGTAGTGACTATAGGCTCCATGAGGACAGGAAGCTTGCCTATTGTATTTACCACAGTGAACCCAGTATTAACAGAGTATATCTAACTGGTAGGAACTCAATACAGTTCGGTTAAATAAATTAACAAAAGGATGATGGGAGGAGGAGTTCCTCACACATTTCTATGTGCTCCAGCTACCATTTACCCAATTGCCCAAAGTCAATGAGTTCTTGATAGCTCATGGTACATCTCACATAGCTAGATCAGACCAGGTAAATAGCATCTTATTAAAGAGTGGGACTGAGAAGAGACTACCATTTGGTGCTTAAAACGTGTGAAGGTGCTCATATGCCCAGTGATGGGAGATGTACAGCTGGCCCCCAAGAATGGTTTTCCTCTTCCCCACCTTATCAATACTGTGAGCCACTTGTTATCTCTGGATGATATCTCTTACTTCTCAAGTCCCAGGGTTTTTGTCTATGAATTGTCAGTAATTCTGGTTAAAGGTGGTAAATGACAAAAGGTGCCATTTCTGGATCAGAAATTTGGGGGATATTTGGAAGACAGAGCAGAAATGATTTATTGATAGAAAAATCAAAGCATGGACTGGCAATCACAAACTGTGCCGTGGGCAAGGGGTACTATCTAAGGCAGTACGACCTTTCGCAATGGAAACTCAGCAAGGGGTAAGTCAAGTGATGATCTCTGAGATAATTAATCAAAGAACAGCTGAACAGCTATGCCAATTGATCTCCACTCCCATCGTCACCCCTTATTCAGCAGTTGACCATGGTTTGGTGCCCAGGTTTAAAATACAGGAATGGTCTCTAAACAGATCAAGGGCTCTGTTTTGAGGAGGAAAAGTGAGCATTGGGACAGGAGAGAAAAGTGGACTGCAACTCCAAATTTGGGTATAAAATAGAAAGGCAGCTTCTTCTTGAAGTGCAAAGTATTAAAGCTCATTGCCTCCTAAATTTGGTAACCGTGAATGGAGGTACCACGCTTTTGGCCCAATTCTCTCAAGAAGCCTAAGTTCTGCCATCTCTGTCCACTGAAGAGAACCTCCCCAGTGAGAGCAGAGCCCCATTTCAGACATAGTACTTCCTATATGCTGAGAAAAACCCACATTGCCTGCCTATTTAATCATTCCAGCCTTCTATTTATAAAATTAAATGGAAAAACAAGAATCACTAAACAGTTGAGAGACATAAATCATAAATAAAAAAATTAAAACCTGGAACTAAATTAATTCTATGGAAAAAGAAAGAAAGAAAAGTATGCCAAACACCTGACTGAAGGATGTGGGTTATAAATATTGGTTTATTCAGAACAATAGGAAAATATGCATAAATACGTTAAAAATATATGACTAAGCTTGAGATAACTAGAAATAAGATGTAGAGCTTCCAAACTACTGATGTAAAACAAAGCAGAGTGTAGCATGAAACCAGAAAAGGAATATATTCCTTTTCTGCAGAATATAAAGAGCTACACAATGTGTGACATTATCATTTTGTATAATAAGAATAAAATGCATTGACAAACACCCACAAGAAGCACAGGAAAAATGAAATGTGTATTAGATTGGACAAAATCTGACCACTACCACCTGAATGTTTTTATTATGCCTCAAAATTTACTAAAAAACTTTAGAAGAAGTACATTCAGCATCCTTGGATAGATCCAAATGTATGGTCAGTTTGTTTTCTTTGTAGAAATACAACAAGATGTTCCCTGCTCCCCCACAGCTGTGCCTGTCTGAAGCATTCACAATCACTGGGCTTCTTAGCGAGCCCACTTAGGAGAAACCAAAGAAAGTGCTTTTAGCAGCTGGGTCCCAAACCCAGGCCACAGGTCTCAGTGTAGCGTGTCAACCCTGAAGTGGGAGGCAGGGACTCAGGATTTTGGTTATACCTTCCATTGTCTGCCTTTTACTGTCACAGCTACTGTTGTTGTTAAGGGTGACATCTAAGCAGCTTCCGACGCTGGGGAGAGAGAGAAGACTTCCACAATCCAAGAATGACAGAGTTTCTCAGAGGGACGGAAACTTTCTCTCTCTCTTAGACTCTTGGTATCATCTTCAAAAGTCAGCTCTTCCACATAAAATTTCCATTAACTCAAGACATTCTATTTGAGAGTCATCACTTTCAAATCAAACAGTTAAAAAAACTATCAGACAGATATAAATATAGTTTAGGAGCAGTTAAGCTACCAAGTTGGAATTCTGGACCTGTCTCTTATTAAATCTGCAACCTTGCATTAGTTATTTCAATTCTTTGTACCTCAAATTCTCTCTCTCTTAGCAACTTTCAAATATGTAACACAGTATTATTAATTATAGTCACCATGCTGTACACTATATTCCCAGGACTTATTTATTTTATAACTGGAAGTTTGTACCTTTTGACCTCTTTTACCTATTTCAACCACCCCTTACCTCTGGCAACTACAAAAATCTGCCTTTTGTATCTATGAGCTCAGTGGGATTTTTTATTTGTTTGTTTGCTTAGATTTCATATATAAGTGAGATCATACAGTATTTGTCTCTATATCTGACTTATTTCACTTAGCATAACGCCCTCAAGGTCCATCTATGTTGTCACAAAAGGTAGAATTTTATTCTTTTTTATGACTGAATAGTGTTCCATTGCATATATACACCACATCTTCTTGGTCCATTTATCTGTCAATAGATACTTAGGTTGTTTCCATAACTTGGCTATTGTAAATCATGCTGCAGTGAATACCAGCGTGTATATATCTTTTAGGATTAGTGTTTTCATTTTCTTTGGATAAATAAATTCCCAGAAGTGGAATCAGGGGATCATATGGTAGTTCTAGCTCGAATTTTTTTAGGAAACTCTATACTGTTTGCTATGGTGGCTACACCAATTTTCCTTCCCACCAACAGTGCATAAGTGTTCCCCTTTTTCCACATCTTCATCAATACTTGTTATTCCTGTCTTTTTGGTAATAGCCATTCTAACAGGTGTGATGTGGTATCTTCTTGTGGTTCTGATTTGTATTTCTCTGATGATTAGTGATGTTGAGCACCTTTCCATGTACCTCTTGGCCATTTGTATGTCTTCTTTGGAAAAATTTCTAATCAGATCCTCTGTCCATTTTTTAATTAGATTGTTTGTTTTTTATGCTATTCAGTTGTATGAGTTCTTTACATATTTGGGATATTCATCCCTGATCAGATATATAATTTGTGAGTATGTTTTCCCACTCAGCAGGTTGTCTTTTCATTTTGTTGATGATTTCCTTTGCTGTGCAGAAGCCTTTTAGTTTGATGTAGTCCCACTTGTTTATTTTTACTTTTGTTGCCTTTGCTTTTGGATTCAAATCCAAAAAATCATTGACAATACTTATGTTAAGGAGCTTACTACCTATGTTTTCTTTTCTTCCAGGAGTTTTACAGTTTCAAGTCTTACATTCAGGTCTTTAGTCCACTCTGAGTTACTCCTCATGTATGGTGTAAGGTAGGAGCATAGTTTCATTCTTTTGCATGTGGCTGTCCAGTTTTCCCAACACCATTAATTTAATTTATTTCTTGATTCTATGTATTTACAATGGGACAATAATAATACCTGCTCAGAGGCTTGTTCTGAGGATCAAATGAGACAATGCAGTAAAGCATTTCACACAGTCCTGGTACATGGCAAGTGCTCGATAAAGAGTAGCATTGGTTTTTGTTACTGTCTCATTCATACTCTATTCTCCTTTCACTTCCATTCAGGTAGAGTCATCATTTCAGGAGCACACAATGTTAGCAAATGAAGGCAGTAGGCAAGATAACATTTGGTCACCCAGGAGGAAAAGACCAGATGGCCTAGGTTACATTTACAGACACACACACCAGGAAAAGCTGGGCTACTGTGGGTGAAGTAGCTTGAAAATGTACTGTAGTAATCAGGAACCAGACGATGGGCTTAGTACCTCCCAGCAGTGCTGGGTCAGCTGAGGGGACACAGCTGGAAACCAGATCCAAACTGGAATCAGTCTAACTTGCTAAGGCTTCTTCTTAATTAATCTATAAGTAAGAGAACAACCCCTTCCTTTCTGCAGGCCAATTCAAGTTCAGATCCATAGCCCCAAATTGCATGATCTGCAAGTTCTGCTGGAAACATATCTTTGAATGGAATCTTCCCATCTCCTTCTTGACCCATTCTCTACCCTTTTTTAAAATCACGGTTCAGAGTTCCACTGTGGCCCAAAACATAGAAAACTAGAGAGACTATGCCTGTTAACCTAACACTTAAAAAAAGCTGAATAAATTACAAAATCATAACTTTTCTTGAACTCTTCAGATTGCTGAGGTTGCAGAGCAAACAAGTAGCCTGAAATCCAAGGAAAGAGAGGCTCCTCCAAGGAAAGGTAGGATAAGAGCTTTGGCTCACTTGTAGCAGAAGATGAAATGAAGACACTGGGTACCATATAAGCAGGTATGAAGGATTCAGCCAAAATTTTTAACAAATGACTAAAGATTGAATGAGGGCAATCATGACAGCATAGAACCCATGAGATACTTGGAAATTTGAGGAATTTCCCCTCACTCACAGATTTTTCTCCATAGATACTCCACCAAGTACTCAGGTGAAAGCCTGGAGAAGGGGAGGGGCTGCTACTGGAGAGAAGAATGGAACCCCACCTGCACCCTTCTGTCCCATCAAACAGAAGCTTTAAGATGCTAGAGGAGAAGCAGCAAACACTGTCACCTCAAAGACACAGGTGAAAAACTCATTGTGTCTAGGGAAGGAAAAGCAGAAGAGAAAAACTCTCCATCCATTGGGAAGGGCAGGAAATAGTTTTGGACCCAAAATCCCATACAAATATTATTAAAGGTCTTCTACTTTTCCTAGAGGGGCAAAAATCTCCTACACAAGACTAGCAAAGATACATGCCAGTCTGACAGGCATGGGCAGGAGGTACAGGATCTTTGAGACGCTCCCCAACACAAGATTCAGGCACACAAAATCACTGGACTGAGGCTAGAGCAGAACAATGGGGAACCACCCCTGCCACTCCCACCCACCTCCAAGCCAGTAAGCACTGAGAAACCAGCAATAGCCATCTCCCACTGGAGGGCTATCTCAGGAACAGACACCTTCTCCGTGGTGCAGGATCCCAGGAGAAGGCCAAGAACTAGGGAGAGCAGAAACAATAGGAAAACTCTTCCAATATCTCAGCCAACACTCCAAGCATAAGATAATGCTAGAGCAATTTGAAGCCAGTGGTGTGCTGAAGGTGACTATAGCAATGGCAAAGTCCAGACTCAGCTCAATTCTAGACTGATAGACTCAACTCTCTCTCTCTCTTTTTTTTTTTTTTTTGAGGAAGATTAGCCCCAAGCTAACTACTGCCAATCCTCCTCTTTTTGCTGAGGAAGACTGGCCCTGAGCTAACATCCATACCCATCTTCCACTACTTTATACGAGGAATGCCTACCCCAGCATAGTTTTTGCCAAGCGGTGCCATGTCCACACCCGGGATCAGAACTGGCGAACCCCGGGCTGCGGAGAAGCAGAACGTGCGAACTTAACCCCGGCACCACCAGGCCAGCCCCTTGACTCAACTCTCACATAAATGCCCTAGCATCAATAAAAATAGCCTATTTGCAGGAATAGACAATATTTACCTCTGTATCTTTTGTCTTACACTCAATGTCTGTAATTCAATAAAAAGTTATGAGATATACAAAAAAGCAAGAGGAAAGAAGAAGCAGAGCAATTATCAGAAACAGACCTAGACATGACCCAGATGTTGGAACTATCAGGCTTGGAATTTAAAATAACTATGGTATATGTGTTAAAATTTCTAGCGGAAAAAGTGGGCAAAATTCATGAAAAAATGGGGAATTTCAGCAGAGGAATAGAAACTATAAGGAAGAGTTAAAGGGAAATGCTAGAAATAAAATCATGATAAGAGAGATGAAGTATGCCTTTGACAGACTCAATAGCAATCATGCTACCGCCAAGGAAATAGTCAGTGAACATGAAAAGAGAGCAATAGAAATTACCAAAACTGAAACCCAAATAGGAAAAACAGTGAGGAAGGAAAGAACAGTGCATTCAAGAGCTGTGAGACAATATCAATCATTCTAACGTACAAGTAAGTGGCATCCCAGAGCAAGAAGAGAGAAAGATTAAGACAAAAAAATAGTCGAAAAGATAATAGCCACAAATTTTCTAAAACTAATGAAAGACATAAATCATAGATCTAAGAATATCAGAGAACTTAAAGCTGGGTCAATACCCTCCTCTCACACACACCCCCAAACATATTAAATCCAAACTGCTGAAAATCAAAGACAAAGAAGAAACCTTGAAGGTGGCCAGAGGAAAAAGAAAAAATACCTGTTACTTTCCAAAAAACAAAGATAAGAATTATAGCTGATTTCTTGACAAACACCATGCAAGCCAGAAGACACTTAAGTGATATGTTTAAAATACTAAAAAATAAAATGGCTAACCTAGTATCCTATACCCAGTGAAAACAATTTCAACAGTGATGGTGAAATAAAGACTTTTTAAGACATAAAATCAGAGAGATTTCATTATTAATAGTCTGGTTCTATATGAAATATTACAAGAAATTCTTCAGGCAAAAGAAATATGATACCAGACAGAAACTTGGATCTATACAAAGAAAGAAAGAGTTTTGAAAATGGTTAAAAATGAAGGTAAACATAAAAAACACATTTTAGTGTTATTAATTGTTTTAAAAGATCAGGGGCCAGCCCCATGGCTGAGTGGTTAAGTTTGCACATTCCACGTAGGCAGCCCAGGGTTTCACCAGTTGGGATCCTGGGCGTGGACATGGCGCCACTCATCAGGCCATGCTGAGGCGGCATCCCACATAGCACAACCAGAGGCACTCACAACTAGAGTATACAACTACATACTGGGGGGACTTTGGGGAGAAGAAGAAGAAGAGAAAAAAAAAAGATTGGCAACAGTTGTTAGCTCAGGTGCTAATCTTTTAAAAAAAAGAAGTAAAATAAAATAAAAGATCATTGATTGCAAAAATAGCAGCAATGTATTGTAGAAAAATAGCGTATGCAAAAGTAAAATAAATATCAAAGGTAGCACAGAAAAGGAATGGAAGAATGAAAGTAAAGTTCTTGTGAAGTGATATTATATTATTTGAACACAGACTTTAAAGTGGTTGTAATAATATCAGACAAAGGAAACTTCAGAAAAAGGAAGATTTTATCAGAGATAAAAGGGGAATATCATAATGATAAAGGATTCAATTTTCCAAGGAGCCATAACAATCCTAAATGTGCACGCATTTAACAGCAGAGTTTCAAAATTCATAAAGCAAAGGTGGTATAACTAAAAAGAAAAATAGACAAATCTACAACTATACAACTATACAATTATGGAGACCTCAACAATCCTCTCTCACTAATTGAAAGGATATGTAGACAGAAAGTCAGTAAGTATATAGAAGGCCTGAACAACACTACCACTAGCAAACTTATTGTTGGCAAAATTGGCATTTATACAACACTCTACCCAACCACAGCAGAATACATATTGTTTTCAGATGCGCATGAAACACTCACCAAGAGAGACCGTATTCCGGGCCATAAAACAAACCTTAACAAATGTAAAAGAATTGAAATCATACAAAATATATTGTCTGACCATGACAGAATTAACTTAGAAATCAGTGACAAAAAGATATCTGGAAATTCCATAAATATTCAGAGACTAAACATTAATTATTAGGGAAATGTAAATTTAAACCACAATGAGATATCACTACATGTCTATTAGAATGGCTAAAGTTTATTTCAAAATCTGGCAATGGAATTGTTATAATTTGCTGATGTTGGAAAAGAATATGGCATTTTCTTATAAGTAAAATATACATTTGTCTTATAACTCAGTAATCCCCATGAACAGAAAAACTTGTATATGTATGTTTATAAGGGATTTATTCATTATTGCCAAAAACATGAAAACAAGACCAAGGTCTTTCAACTAGTGGGTGAATAAACAAGCTATGGTTTATACGTATAATGGGACGCTAACCAGGAGTAAAAAGTCACAAACTAGTGACACACATAATAATGTGGATAAAACTCAAAGGCATTATGCTAGGTAAAAGAAGAAAGACTCAAAAGACTACAGTCTGTATGATTCCACTTATGTGACACTGAAAGGGCAAAGGTACAGAGACAAAAAATAAATCAGTGGCTGCTTAGAGACTGACAGTGTGGGGAGTGATTGCCTACATGTGGCATGAGGAAACTTTTTGGAGCATGATTGTGTTTGTCAAAACTGATAGAAGTATACACTTAAAAGGATGAATTTTACTTTATATAAATAATAACTCATAAAACTTGACTTTAAAAGCAAATCATAGGGGTCAGTCCCATGACCAAGTGGTTTTAAAGTTCTGTGCACTCTGCATCTGTGTCCCTGGGTTTGCGAGTTCAGATCCCAGGTGTGCACATGTTCCACTTGACAGCCATGCTGTGGAGGCATCCCACATACAAAGTAGAGGAAGATGGGCGCAGATGTTAGCTCAGGGCTAATCTTCCTCAGGCAAGGAAAAAAGGAGGATTGGCAATGGATGTTAGCTTTAGTTCAGGGTGAATCCCTCCCCCACACACAAAAAAAGAAAAAAAAACAAATCGTAGCTGGATGACCATGCTTGATCAGTCTACCATCTCCAAATAATTAATCTTCAGCCTGAACTCCATACTTTTATGTTAAACAGTGGGTTAGATAGAAAAATTGGCCCAAGACAGCACCAGTTTTAATTATCTCACTTCCCTATGATGGAGTCAGAGACAGACCATTCTTCATGACAGAATAAATAATATAGTATCAACAAGCTGTAGATAGAATGAGGTGCTAGACCTTGAAGTTTGGTCTTGAATGAAGAGCCCCCAGGAAAGAAATAGTTGGACAAAACCAACTGTATCAAAATTTTGCCTGTGTTGGCCCTTCTGAGCATATTTTATAGAATCATAAAATGACACATTAATGGAAATAGCTGATTTCATAGGGTATTCCCCAGCAATAAAACCTCAATTTATGTTGATGGAACATTTTTCTCATAGTTGACTTCTTTGTACCAATCTAGGCAGGAAATCCCTTGTGGCAAGAATTCTAAGTTCATATTAGGTCACGAAGTTTGGTGACTTATCCTCTGGAGAATTTCAGAATTGAGGCTTCCTTATTGTGTAATAAACAATAGCCTCTTGAGTTTCTTTAGTAAGTTTCTTTCAAAGTTCTAAGTATCTTATATTTATTTTTCTTATCAGTCTCCAAAACATCTGCTTTAAATTAGGAAAACAGTAGATACATCATCATTTACTACATGTAAAAGCTAAACCAGTTATAGGGGTGGGTTCTTAATTGTTTCTCAAACCCAGTTAAAGAAAATGACCACATTTAGAAGAAAAGATGATGGAGGCTTGGATTTTGTTGAAAACCTTCTAGTAAGGGTCTGCATCACGTACATGGTAGCAGTCCAGAGAATATAACCCCTTCCCCCAGAAGCCATTTGTTTTTGAATAGCCTCATTAATTTTATCTTCTGAAAAGAACTTGGCCATCAAATTTATATCAAATACCAGAAGGCTGTCTTTTGGTTTTGAAAGGTGTCTGAGTCACTTAAGAATCACAGAGTTCTGTGCTGGAGGAAGACCTTCTTGGGTGTTGAAAGATGTCTGAGTCACTTAGGGCTTAGGATATGTAGAAGGATGGCTCCCTGCCAGCTCGTGGGTTATCTAACATCTGAGCAGCCCAAAGTTCATGTTGGCTGTTTGCATTAATCACCATAATTTGACTAACAAGCTTGAAGTGACAGCTCAGCATCAGCATGGCACTAGGGCCACAAACTGAACAAAGACAAGAAGAAAAAGAGAGAGTGATGAGGCAGAAATCCCCTGTTCCCCTCCACAGTAGCTCAGAATTTCCAAAGCGTCAGTAAAGGCATCAACAATTCAAGTAAACAGAGATTGTGAAGGGAAGCTCCGGTGAGAAGAGAACGGTTCCAGCTTCATGCTCTCCTAGCCGTGTTTTTACTTCTTTCTACAGATCTTAGCCATTTTCTCCCTGACTTTTGGCTGTGGCTCTGTGTATGCTACAACCATGCCTGAACTCCAGGGTACCTCGATTTCCCTTTGCCATGCTGATCAACAATTCAAGCTGGGCAATTTTGATTTCAAATAATCAGATTTTGTCTTTTCCCATTCAAAAAATGTAATCCTTCTACCTCCAAGACCTAGGTAAAAATAGAATTTTTTAGAAATTCAGCACAATAAGAATGAACACTTCTTTTTACAAGAAAATTGAGGTTAGAGCTGCACCCCTCACCGCCACCACCACCTCTCCACACACACTCATCCAAAGGCATAGAAAGAAATGACCTTATTGGGCACAGATTGCTTATTTCTTAAGTGCCTAAAGTCAAGCAATTGATTGGCCTGCTTCCCGGACAGGACTCTTAACCTACCCGTAGTTTTTCAACTCAATCTTTTCTCCCCAGTTTGCTTGAAGTAAGCTATCTGGCCAGGTATTATGGCTGTACTTTTAAGAAAGCATGCTCCTTTGCCTCTTTTTAGTGGGCAACTCAACCTGCTGGTTAAGTGACCACACTCCTCTTCACAATCAAGTACTTTTCCAAAAATTCTCTCCCATTTCCTGAACAGAGTTTCATAGAACGCTAGTATGTGAGAATCATTTTTCAGCAAAATTAAAGAAGCAGAGCTCCTCAGAACCCCTTGTGTGTTCGTGTGCTTTGTGAATCTCCACAGGGAAATGTGCACGCATGGTTTCCCAAACTTATTTGGCAAAGAAGTCCTTTTAATTCTCTCACCCACAACACCTATTGTTCCATATAATACAGTTTGGGAATTTCTGCCAACCTCATAAGTTAATTTCTCCTCTCAATGACAGGAAGGACTATTTCCTATTTTAAACATGTGACATTGTATTTCATCTTCTGGTCAGAATCCCACCTCCAGCTCCAAGCTCATTTGCTGAACGGGCATAATTGACAAAGTCTGTATCCAATCCCTCTTGCCTGAGTTTCCCATCAGCTGCATTTCCCCAGGTATTATAAAAGATACCTCTCTTTACAGAAGAGTGGACTTTCAGAGTTGGATCCATTACTGTTATACTATATGATTACTTCACACATATGGTAAAAGCAAAAAGCATGTGCTCTCACAATCCTCCAAGTCAATTTATAACCCAGGGTTGTATTATGTTATCTCCCCACCAGATAGTCAGCTTGTTTCCTTCTGCTCCATCTTAACAGGCTATAACTTTTAAATCTGTGCCTTAGAGAATAGCCATAACACATCCTTCGTGAAAGATCCTAGATATTTTATAAGGTAGAAATAGATATGCCCGTACCTTTCTTTCAAGCCTTAGCCAGTACTCTTGTTGATAAATTAAAGCCTGATTTAGAAGAAAAACAGGTTCTCTTCACAACTATGAATCTTCCTGATCATATCCTAAACAACATGATGATATACTCCTCTTTCAATTGCTAATTGAACCCTATTTCAGTTTTTTTTATAAAGTAGAAATAGATCAGATTTGGAGAAATATTTATTTTGATCAAGTCAGAAGATTCTGTACATATTTTGCAATAATGTATTTTTTTTAAGTGTGGGTTCTTAGCATTTGAAAGAAAACAAAGATCACTGAGGGCGGCAAGAGGTGTCTCCTATTTTCACAGAGATTTCAAAGCTTGAGTCATCCTTGTCATTTTCAGATTCAACTGCCTAAAGCTGAGTCACAGAGGTGGGTGCAGTGAGGGTTACACTGAGTTTTGAAATCAATCCAACAATTTAAACAAGTGGTCACCTATGACATCACTCACGGGGGCTACTTCATTCATTGCTACCTCATATCCCTTTTCCGGTTCCTTTCCATGGCTCTCCAGACAAGAATATGTTAGGCTGTGTTCATTTCCCAAAAATATCCTCTCCTCTTAGAGACAATGTGGTTTCTAAGAGAACAACTCCAAATATTTAGACTTGTGTAGGTTAACATCCATATATTCTGAAGTTCTCGGTATAGAATAGTAGTCAGCTTATTACAAGATCGACCACTTTTTATTCTTATACATCTTAGAGTCATTGTGAGGAATAAATGAGCTGGTGTATATACACCAATTTGAATAGGGCCTAGCACAGGGTAAGTGCTACTTACTGACCAAATGTACCTAAGAAATGTCAGCTGTTACTACTTCTACCACTACTGCTGCTGTCAGTATCTCACTCAGTCTCAGAGTATTTCCTAGAAAATTGCACTTCAGAGGAAGTGAAGTGTGTTTTAGATCCTTGCTTCTCAAAGTGTGGTCTATGTGGTCGGCAGACCAGCAGCAGCAGCAGGGAGCTTGCCAGACATGGGGATTCTCAGGCCCCACCCCAGATCTACAGAACCAAAACGTGCATTTTAGCAAGATCCACAGGTGATTCTCAAGCACATTAATGTTTGAGAAGCACTCAGATAACAGAATATTCTGGTTAATGGGACTTGCCACATATACCACATATGGATAATCAATTTTCAAAGATTTCAAATTAGACCCCCAACAAAAGAAACTTACTCTTTTAAATTGTTAGGGACAAATCTGATACCACAAAGTCCTGACTAAGGGAGAACTGAAAGAAGGAAGGCATGATTACCATTACCCTCAGTGCCTACTACCTATTGGACATTTCATCCTGTGTATTTCTTTGGCACCTCAAATATGACATGATTAAAGCCAGACTAATGGACTCTGTCTTAAGCTGAATTCTCCAGATGCATATAATGAGATGAGGATTCCCGGGAAAGTGATGTATTTGGAAGGGTTCCCAGAAAAATCTGATAAGAGAGAAGAGAATTAGGACCAGGAAGAGAGGGAAGCTCACCAAGGAAGCAATGTCAAGAAAGTTCCATGGGTAACTTTGGTTCAATCCCTTAGGGGACTCTGGAGACAGTGGTAATTCCTTTCAAGTCAAAGGACCAGCAGCATCAACATCACCAGAAAGCTTGTTAGAAGAGCACAATTTCAGACCCCATACCAGCCCTGCTGAATTGGAATCTGCCTTTTGACTAGATCCCTCAAGTGATTCACAAGCACACTAAAAGTTGAGAAACACTGTTGTAGGTCACCCCCCCCGGCCAAAGTTATCTCAATTAGGAACAAGGATGGAGAAGTATTTATATCCCGCTGCTGTATTAGTCTTTGGGTAAGGGTTGGTCCTAGGCTCCTTAATTCCTTTAATACATTCCCAGCCACTTCCCTTTCTCTGTGCATGCAGACAAAGGAGTTTCAGCAGCCTGAGGTTGGCCCCTGACAGGGAGGTCTAGGTTCTGGCTGCTTACAAGTGTTGGCTGAGAGTGAAAATACCCCAGGAGCTGGTGTGCATGGAGATGGTAAAGAAATCCGAGGGGATTATGGACAGAGAACTAACCAAGCCTGCTGCAGTCTCTATTTACCTTCTTCTTCATTCTGCCCTTTCTCTTGTCTTCCCTAGCACATAAATTGTGCAGCATCCACAGAACTCGGAGATCACTTTCCCCCAATTGCCAAGACCGCTAGGGCCTCTCAGGTCTACCTCTGCAAAGGTTCTCAAATCTGGTCTTCATTCTCCATCATCTTGCCGCTGTCCAAGTTCAGAGTGACACTATCCCACACCACTGCACTCCCCAACAACTGCCTTCAGTCCAGGCCCTGTCTGCCACCTGTCCACATCTTTCAAGGTGCAAGATGAAAGTCCCCTGCTCTTCCATACCTTTCCTAATCCTTCCAGGCAGAAATGGTCATCTACCTCCTGTTCCCATAGCATCAATTGTGTCTATTCTTTGAGTGAGACATTTGTCTTATTATGCTGGTGTTAGTCATTTATAGGATCCAGCTATCCAGTTCGACTCTGAGCTACTTGAGGCTGAAGACTGTGGTTGCAATTCCTGTGCTTAGCATATATTAGGTGCTCAACAAATGTTTATTAAATAATGCAATTATCAATTCTAAGGTATTTTTCAATTCCTTTAGCCTATGGACAGGTGCTATGAATCTACACTTAGATTTGATAAACTCAAGGATGCAAACACTACACTAAATGAAACAAGAAGAGGAGTAAGAGAAGTTATACGTGAAAGTTTCGTGCTTTCCGTAGATGAACCTCGTTCTTTCACCACTTAGCAGATTCTCTCAGCTGCCTTGGGAAAATTTGGAATCTTTAATGCAAGCAATTCTCTCAAGAATTGGTCACACAGATTTGACAAAGTGCATAACAGCTAAGGCCAACCATGGTTTATTATTTTAGCTATTAATCACCAATTTTCATATTCACTGCAGACTTGAAACTGTGTTTTCCAAATATAAGCCTTGAGAATAGATGCTGTTTGCTTTTACTAGTATCATCCCAGAACAAGTGCAACATTTGTAACTTGAGTAATGAGCATCCGGTCTATTCTTTCTGAATTGTGGGTATCTCCCTCTGTCTTGCTAGAGTTCTCTCTTTCTCTGTCTCTCTGGTTTAATTAATGCTAATGCATACTGCCCTACAAGAATTTGCAAGCTGTACTGAGAAATAATGCAGTGTTAGTTTTGTAATTTAGTGCACAGAGCACATTTGTGCAAAAGCTTTGTAAACTGGGCCCGTGGTCAAAAGGAGCAATTAGCACTTTGTTAGTATGCAATGATGTACTAATCTGTGCAGTCCCCAAAAGCAATTGTCTGTTCCATTTTGCCCTCATGTGCAAATTTTTTCCAGTGTATACAGCACCGCTCCAAAAATAACACATTGCATGCCTGGTGCTATAAATTGGGTTCACGATGAAGAAGACATATCAATTAGAAAATATTTGTTGGGGGAAAATGCACATGAGGAAGTTGGTGCACAGCCTTCAAGGGGAGCTACAGTTCTTATTCCTCCCTCAGATTTCACAAGGAGAGTTATCTTCATGTTCAGAGAAAACTATGGGAAGGGTATTTGATGGGAAAATAAGACCTCACACCAGAATAGTTAACCCAAAATCACACTGATGTCGACTTTGTTAACACTGCAGACTGATTTGCATTTAAACAGACATCATCCGTTCCTTTATTTAAATAGCACATAGGAACCATATAACAATTGTGCAGTCTTTGGACTTTTCAAGTTCCTAGTGAAGCACATGACAGTGTCAGGTTAATAACAAAAATAACAATGTCTTACATTTTTACAGCGATTCTCAGTTCCCCAAGATATTTCAGGTACACCGGCTCATTTGTCTCACCACACATCTGTGGGTAGGCCTTGCCTTCACCACTTTGCCAATGTGGAAATGTGGGTTCAGAGATGTTAGGCCACTTGTACAAAGTCACACAGGAGGCAGTACTTT
This sequence comes from Equus quagga, assembly GCF_021613505.1. Classification (NCBI taxonomy): domain Eukaryota; kingdom Metazoa; phylum Chordata; class Mammalia; order Perissodactyla; family Equidae; genus Equus; species Equus quagga. The sequence goes on along the minus strand of NC_060267.1, from coordinate 154,506,416 downwards.
GTAGTGTTCAAAACATGGTCTCTGAGGCCAGGGTGCCTGCAGGCAATTTTCCACTCTGCTTCTGTCTGACCCTGTGAAGTTGGCTTCACCCTTTTGTGCTCCAGTTTCCTCATCTATAAAATGGGAATGATTATTATTGTACCTGCCTCAGGGGGTTCCTGTGAGGATTAAATGTAAAGCACTTAGAATAACACCGGACACAAATACCACCTGTAGAAGCATTAGCTGTTATTATTATCATCGTTATCATTTAGCATAAGTAAGTGACAAAGTTAGGACTTATTCTCAGATGTGGTGAACTTTCACAGGTTTCAAAGGCATCTAGTAAATATAGTATCTTTCCTTCTCAGGGATCTGTTTCTCAGGCTATAAAAGTATCAAATGTAGTTTTGAAGATAAAAGAGCTGAAGGGAAAATTAATGCTATTAACTTGAAGGAAAGCTATTACAGGGAGGAGAGTGAACATTGTTCTTTATTATCATCAAAGAAGAATATAACAAGCTCAAATTAAGCTGAAACATGATTTTGATTTGATACAGAGAAATAGTCTTGATAGTGAAGAAAAGGGGTTCGTAGGGAGTGCGGCAGATTACAAAAGGGACCGCACTCTAGCACTTTTCCTTGTATCAGTAGCCCTCATGAGATAACTTGGCAGCTCCCGCCATGAAGAGGTTGAGTCTGTTTTTCCACCCAGTGATTCCAGGGTGGCCTCATGGCTTGCTTTGGGAAACAGAATGCCATGGAAGTGGTGGCATGCCAGTGCTGAGCCTAGGCCTCAAGACACTTTATAACGTCTGCTCTTGCCCTTGGACGGCTGCCTTGTTGGCCCAAGCTAGCCTACTGGAGGAGGAGAGGGAGCCCAGCCGCCTTCTTGCACCAGGGGACAGCCAGCAAACTCAGGAGGCAGCCATCTAGCTCGCTGGCACTTGACTGCAGGTACCTGAGTGAGTCCAGCTGAGTCCAGAAGAATCACCCAGCTGAGCCCAGGCCAAATTGCTAAGCCACAGAAATATGAACTTAATTGACGTTTTGTTTCCAGCTGCCAGGCTTGGGGGGTGATGTGCTACACAGTGAAAGCTAATTGACACTGGGAGACTATGGTATCTTTGACCTTAAAAATCCTTAAGACAGGGGGACTGCCCAGTAACCAAGTGGTTAAAGTTCCATGCTTTCCACTTTGGCAGCCCAAGGGTTCCCGGGTTCAGATCCCTGATACAGACCTGCACCACCCATCAGCCACACTATGGAGGCATCCCACGTAGAAAGTAGAGGAAGATTGGCATGGCTGTTAGCTCAGGACTAATCTTCCTCAAGAGAAAAAAGAGGACGATTGGCAACTAATGTTAGCTCAGGGGGAATCTTCTTCACAAAAAGAAAAAAAGAAAAAAATCCCTGAGACAACATAGGTATCTCCCACTGGGAACTATTTAGAAAAAACTGTGTGTGGTAAAAGGGTGAAACAGGAGACATTAGAGGTTTTGTTCCAACACTCATGCTTCTGTGAGTGAAATGGAGTTTTAAGCTCCTGCTAAAGGATTACTTTCTGTTCACAAGCAAACAGCATAATCTTTTTTTTTTTTTAATATCTCAATAATTTTTTTTTTTTTAAAGATTTTATTTTTTCCTTTTTCTCCCCAAAGCCCCCCCGGTACATAGTTGTGTATTCTTCGTTGTGGGTTCTTCTAGTTGTGGCATGTGGGACGCTGCCTCAGCGTGGTCTGATGAGCAGTGCCATGTCCGCGCCCAGGATTCGAACTAACGAAGCACTGGGCCGCCTGCAGCGGAGCTGGCGAACTTAAGCACTCGGCCACGGGGCCAGCCCCAAGCAAACAGCATAATCTTTTAATCATGCATTCAGTAAACATTATTGGGGCTTATTGTGTGCTAAATGCTTAGAAAATGAAGTGATTTCTTTCCTAAAAAAATAAAAAATGAAAATTGTGACAAATGTAGTTTTGACTATATTTGATTCAAAAATCAAAGTTTTTTAAACTTTTACTATTTCCATAGTAGTCGTCCAAGATTAATGACAATATTACATGATAAACAAATAAGTTAAAAAGATGCGTTTAGAGCATACAAAAATAGTTTGAGTATCAAAGATGTAATAATATCTACTTGTAAAAAGTTGAAAATCTAAACTCAGGCATTTAAGCAGATACCAGGCCATGTCATCATTTGACGTCCCCCAATACAATTTTGTAGAGCACATCTGAACCCTGACACTCAACTTTTGCCAAAAAATGTGTGTATCAATCAGCATTTTCTGTTGTACAAATTTGACACGTAAAGTCCGGGCTACTTTCTTCTCTTTCTCCTCTTTGGCATTTGGTAACCGTACTTTTACTATAATCCTCATTCTCAAGAAATTCTTTCTCCCTTACACTTGTTCTCCTCTGTATTTGTCAACTGTGGCTGGGGCCACTGCCCCTCTCTCCTCTGGTCTTGGCAGTGGCGCTTTGTTCAACTGTGTCACCGTGCTGGTTTGGGGACACACCTCCTTCCCTCCAGGGTATGGAGGATGGCTGGAAACCCTCTTCAATTTCTCACTGTTGGGATCACATGAGAGGCTGATGTCTCTCATAGTTGCAGAATGCTTATTCAGTTTTTCTATTTGTGTAGAGCATAGTACATAGCCCACAATGTTCTCTCATTCATTCATTCATTCATTTGTTCATTCACTTAACAAATGACTATTGATCCAGGCAATATGCTGGGCATTGGAAGTTACAAATGCGAGTCAACTATTAACTTGAACCCTGTCCTCATAGAGCTCATAGTCTAGTGGGAGAGACAGATCTTTTTCAAATAACCACAAAAATAAGTGTAAAATTGCCCCTGGGACAAGTGCCACCTGGTATATGAGTACTTTATAACTGAGGTCAGAAAGAGCCTTCATGAGGAAATGTCACTTGAAGTGAAATGTGAAGCCTGTGTAGACATCGGCCAGGAGAAGGAGGAGGCAAGGGGCCTGCCCCGTGGCTGAGTGGTTAAAGTTCTGTGTGCTCCACTTTGGCAGCCTGGGTTCGTGGGTTCGGATCCTGGCATGGACTTACTCTGCTCATCAGCCATGCTGTGGAGAAATCCCACATACAGAACAGAGGAAGATTGGCACAGATGGTAGCTCAGGGCTAATCTTCTTCAAGTGAAAAAAGAGGAGGATTGGTAATGGATGTCAGCTCAGGGAGAATCGTCCTCACACACACACACACAGAAAATCATTTAAAAAAACAAAAAGAAGGAGGAGGCAAAGTGGGACAAGCAGAGGGAACTGTAAGTGCAAAGGCCCTGTGACAGGAAAAGGCAGAAAAAGGATGCAGGAATTGAAGGCAATCAGTGTGACTGGGATAGAGGTCAGGTTGAAAATGTAAGTGTGATGAGGAACCAAACTGGGAAGACCCTGGTAAGGAGTTTACCTTGATCCCAAGTGAAGAGGAAACCAATGAAGGATTTAGCAAGGAATGAACACGGGCAGTGTGGCATTATGAAAAGATAACTTTGGCTGCAGCGGGCAGTAGGGATACACTGAGCTTCTGTTCTGTAAGGTGTCCTCAAAAAAGAAGCCAAATCCAAGCCACAGTGGAGTCTTTAGACCAAGGAATGAGAAGCAGCAGCAGATGGAAATGGTCGCAGAAGAGCAAAAGTAAAGTTGGTCTAGAAAAGGGAGTAATCAATACTTTGCCCGCCAGTTATAGGATCCCCATCAAAATATTCTGGATGGTTTGTAAAATATGCAAATTTCAAGACCCCATCCCACAACTTCTGAATCGGAATCTCTGGAGGTGAGATCCAGGAATCCGTCTTGATGTTCTGAATGCCCCATGTCTAAAAATTATGTTGTCTAAGGCAGACAGGTAAGTTGGAAAATGATGAGGCTGAAACTATTCAAAGTCCCGTCAACTCCCCGACACAATCTCTGAGCAAATAGAAAGAAGAAGAGACACAGATGAAGTGAAAGAGCCTTAGACATGGCTTCCCTTGCAGGCGCTGGCGTTTGTCACACGACCTCTCTCTGCGTGTTTTCTCATCTGTACTTCCAGCCCTTCCAGCAGTCAGTGCTGAATTCTAAACTAAGCCTCCGCGTTGACCCCTAGTTTTCTCACACACTGTGGGATAGAGCACTTCACTTTCGTTTCATTCTGATCACCAGTTGAGACTTATTCAAAATACTTTAAATCACGGGTCGGCAAATTACAATCCATGTGCCAAATCCAGCCGTCTCCTGATTTTGTATGGCCCGGAAGCTATTAAAAAAATCATAAGAACACTATTTCATGACATAATAAAATTACATGAAATTCAAATTTAGTGTCCACAAATGAAGTTTTATCGGCACACACAATCATGCTTCTTCATTTGTTTATCATCTGTGGCTCATTTTGCTCCATACATACTCTCCAAAGGCAGAGTTGAGTAGTTGTGATAGAGACCATATGGCCCACAAAGCCTAAAATATTTACCTTTTTTTTTCCACAAAAAACTTTTCTGAACCAACCTTTAAGTTAATCTCTCAACCTCTTTGTCAAATTACTAGCAATTTACCAAGCTCCTGTGAAACAAAGCAAATCATTAATTTGTAATGCAAATAATTGCCCTGTAATTTAAATCTTTCATAAGTTTGACTTTTGATATTGAATTTTCTTAAAGCTGGACGTGCCTTTCTCTCTAAATACTGTGACTAACTTACTGTTTCTCAGGTGAATCAGAAGATATATGGCTTTGTAAAGGATTTCACATGCTTGTCACTCCACTGTATATTGCCTACACTTCTCTAGAAGTAATGAGACAAAACCAGCATATAGTCTCTACTCCAATTCTAACTGATTTATCTGAAATAGAATTAATTACTTTTGGCTTGAAACCCACTCTGGGTTAATACTATACATTTAAATGGTAACATTTTATGAATATGCAAAATGCTTTTGGAAACAGTAAAAATCAGATAATTCACACCAATGACAAGGAGGCCCAGTACAGATTAGCACATTTCTTGGGAGGGAGGATTAATTGAAAAAAAATGGTGTAAGTTTACTGAATCACCTTGTAAACTGTGCCCAGAGAGATACACACTGTTGACAAGAATCTTTCAGTAAAGATACCATAACATATTTGGTAAACAGAATGGGAGCTGCACTTAAGGAGACCTCATTACAGCTCTTGGCTGTGAAATCTTGGTGGAGAAGTGGGGTGAGACTGCTGGGTTTTCTGTGAGAAGTATTGAGTTTGTGGATTATTAAGGAGGTGAGAGCCAGTAAATAAGTGGGGTTAGGCTGTACAGCACTTTTCAAAATTCATTCTGTCTTTGATGTTTAGACTGCTAGAGACACTCACACTCACATTCAACTAAAGCCCAGGAAGTATCTTTTTAAATACAATTATGATTTTGTTTGGTTTGGTTTTGATTTTTTTCTTTGGTACCAGATACCACTCCTTATAGCAGTAAAACATTTTAAAGGAGAGGAATTGGACTTGGGTAGAGAAAAAACAGACTGTTAATAAGTAACCTTTGGATGTCACCTCCGCTAGCTTTCTCAACTCTTAATACGCCCATGACAGAGCAGAAAATTTTAAAACCCAGCGGGAAAAGAAACTAAAATTACTTCTCCTACCGTGGGCCAGACCTGAGCAATCTAATAAAGCAAAATTCTTCTCTTCTTACCTCCGCTACTCAACCCATGCCTTTTTTCTAATCAATTATTTGTTTATTCCTTAATCATCAATTAAGCATGTATTTGTTGAGCACCCAAGGGGCATCAGTTTAAATCTCTGGCAGTTCTACAGAAAGCTATAAGAAGTAGTCCCTGCTGTATTCGTCAGGGTAGGAGAGAGGCTGTAACAAACAATGCCAATATCTCATTGAATTAACATAAGAAAAGTTTATTTCTCACTCACGTAATTTTTCACTGTAGAGATTGGGTCTCAGGCTTCTTCCATCTTGTAGCTCTGTCATATCTGTCATATCCTAAGGTTTCAGGGGCCTCCATGTATTCTCTTCATCAGCCCAGCAGATGGGGGAAAAGAGAGACAAGGATTATGTGGGAAGTTTTCCGTGAACCAAGCACGGAAGTGGCATATATCACTTGTGCTCTCATTCCACCAGTCAGAGCTCAGTCACTTGGCCAGAGATAACTGTAAAGAGAAACGTGGTCTAACTCTTCGCAGAAAAAGGAAGAAATGACTTTGGAAAAGAGCTAGCCAGTCCTGGCCACCCCTGCCTTCAGAAAACGTACTTCCTCCAACGTGCCAGCCCCCAAGCTTTCTGCGAGGTCGTCCTTGAATGGACTGACTTTCCTTTCACACTTCGTGCCACCCAAGGATCTGAAATCTTCCAACCTCTCAGGATCACTGGAGGCAGGGAAAAAAAATATTAACTTAATTGGAATAGGAGATTAATTGATAAACCTCTCTATGCCATTATTTTAATTTTACTAAAATAAATAACCTGTTATTTTAATCTTATTCAGACCTCTCAACCACCCTGAGATGTAGATTTTATCATCAACATATTTCCAGAGACAAACTGAGATTCAGAGAGGTTAAAATCCTTCCAGAGTGATGGGGAGTCAATCTCAAGTCCACTGGATCCTCAGTCAAGTGCACTTTCACTATGCCACTGGTTCCCAAACTTGAGTCTTTCGTGACCCACCATCAGGCTGTTTACCGTACTAACATATTTCCACTACTATTTAAAAGATCCACTCATTAGAGAAGGATAATCTGTGTATGACTCCACTCATTTGAGGAATTTAAAATTATGGACTAAGAACAGTTTAGTGGATACCAAGGGAAAGGTGGGGTGGGGGGTGGGCACAAAGGGTGAAGTGGTGCACCTACAACACGACTGACAAACATTAATGTACAACTGAAATTTCACAAGATTGTAACCTATCATTAACTCAATTGAAAAAAAAAAAAGATCCACTCATTAAAACTTAGTCTCAGCCAAAGCTATACTCTCTATGACATGGTACGAGGGTACCACATTTTCTCGTACATATTTCATCACCGGTCAACACCTCACACCTTGGCAATCACCTTATTGCCTTTATCTTCATTATTTTTCATTTAGGACACTAACTAGATAAATAATTCTGAGCAAGGGCAAGATACCAGTGTTGATGGTTCTACAGCTCTTTCCCTGGGGTCTTTTAAAAAAGTACCAGGTTTATCCCAGAGGAAAGGGTCACTAAAATGACATCCCTCAACTTAGAACCACCATGATCATTTCATAGCCACCGGAAGGGCCAAAATTAAAAAGACAAATTTAAAAAGTGAATTTGTCAAGGATGTGGAACAACCAGAACTCTCATAAATAGCTGGAGGGAATGTAAAGTCATATAGCCACTTTGAAAGATGGCGTGACAGTTTCCTAAAAAGGTTAACATCTATCTATCCCTGGCCCAGAAATTCCACTTGTAGGTATTTGCCAAGAGAAATGAAAACATATGTTCACATATGCACCAAAAACCCCTGTGCAAAATGTACAAGGATTCCCAAACTTTCTGGTCTTGGAAATCCCTTTACATTCCTAATAATCACTGAGAATCCCAAAGAGCTTTTGCTTATGTGGGTTTTGTCTAATAATATTTACTAAATTAGACATTAAAAGCGAGAAATTTAAAAATATTTATTTATTCATTCATTGAAAAATAGTAATAAACCCATTATTTGTTAACCTAAATAATTTATTTTTATGAAAAATGACTACGTTCTTCAAAATAAAACATGAGCATGAAAGCAGCACTACTTTACATTTTTCAAATTTCTTTGATGTTCATTTTACTAGAAGACAGCCGGATCCTCCTGTCTGCTTCCACATTCAATCTGTTGCAATATCACATATCTTGCAGCCTCTGGAAAACTCTACTGTACATTTATGAGAGAACAAGAACAAAAAAGTCAAATAATGTCTTAATATTACTGTAAAAGTAGCTTTAATCCAGCAGCTCTCCTGAATGAGCCTCAGAAACCTCCAGTCAGAAACCCTGCACCACACTTTGAAAACCACCGTCCTAGAACACTTGTCCACATCCCCACAGGTTTAAGAAGGTTTAGCCTGTATGAGAGTGTTTATTGCACTATTGTTTGTAATAGGAAAGTTTGAAAACAATAAAAATGTGCATTTAATAGGACGATGGATAAATTTAGTATGTACAATACTAAATAGCTACTCAACGAGACAAACTTACATTTATTGAATAGATAAATCTCAGAAACATAATTGAAATATTGTCTAAAAAGGGCAGGTAGAAGAGTAACACATAGTGTGAGACTTTTTGTGTGTGTGTGAGAGGAAGATTGGCCCTGAGCCAACGTCTGTTGCCAATCCTCCTCTTTTTGCTTGAGGAAGACTGTCCCTGAGCTAACATCCATGCCAGTCTTCCTCTGCTTTGTATATAGGACACCAGTACAGCACGGCCCGATGCACAGTGTGCAGGTCTGTGCCCAGGGTCTGAACCTGTGAACCCCAGGCTGCTGAAGCAGAGCACGTAAACCCAACCGCTACACCACCACGCCGGCCCAAGACTATTTTTATAAAGAAAACATAAAGGAATATTCTAAATGTTATTTACTGCATACAAATGTAGTAAATACATGTAAGTGGCATGGGAATTATAAAGTCTAATGAGAGAGGAAAGCAGGAAGGGGAATGAGATTGGAGAGCAGTACCTAGAGATATGTAAGTTGTCTTTAAAATGTTTGATTTTAAAACTCTAAAGCAAATAGGGCTAAGTACTCAAATTTGACAAGGCTGGGTAGTTGGTACATGGATAACAGTTATTTTATTTGTTATGCTTTTATGTATTATTGAAATATTTCAACATAATGTTAAAAAAAAAAGATTAAACACATGAGTACAAAAGCCTTTGGTAGTACGCTAAACAAATGTATTGATAGTCTATGTCTTAAAGATTATTCACAATATTGCTGTTTTGAAGGCTTTTCTGAAAGCCCGCAAACACAATAAGAGTTTAGACTTAATTCTTGCACAGATTTTTGTTCTTAAGACTTTCCTGAATTTGGAATCTTTCTAAATCTTAAAGGAACAGTCCTTTAAAAACAGGGTACTTATTTACATTCATCCGAAGAAAGTTCATTGAATACCCACTACAAAAAAGGGGAAAAACAGGGACTGTGCAAGATAGTGAAAAGCTACAACGGTGCACATTCTGCATCAGTTAACACTGCAACAAGGAAGCCTTTCCTTATCCCAGCTGAGTTCAGAAGTGAATGGGCAATCAGCAAACACTGATTTTGGGTGTCTGTCCCACAGGAATATGTGCATCAGTACATGGGACATGTGTACAAAGATATTTACTGATTTTAGCCAATCGTTAGCTATCATTACAGCAAAGGTTGAATGAATGATGGTGAGTCAGTATAATGGGGTATCATCCAGTCCTAGTTTACAGTAGGTATTGACGTCTGACAGGGCAACATCTTCTCTTTGCATAATTACCTTGGTTATTCTTGAGGGTTTGTTCTTTCTCAAAAATTTTAACATAAGTCTATCTAAATCCAGGGGAAAATTTTGGTTTTTAATTAGAATTGCATTAAATTTGACAACGATTTTGAGAGAAATGGTCTTAAGCATGTTTTCATTTCTGTTGCTATTATGAGTGAATTGTTCGCATTCCCAATTTCAGGTACTCAAGGCCAGAATCTCTGAGAGCTGTAGTTTACTAAAATATTTATCATATGTACAGCAACCTTACCAAATTTTCTTATTAATTTTATTAATTTTTAAGAAAAAGTTTTGCTATTTTTCTTTGTAGGTTTCTTGGGGTTCAGGTCTCTTTAATTAATGGCAGCTCTCCCACCAAGGGGAAGTGAAGTGGTCCTACCCCATAGCCCTCCACTTCGGCAGCTAGCCCTTTGCTGAGACATCTAGACTAAGGAACATTCCTCCTCCCCAGTCTCTTGTTTTCTCTTCAATACTCAGGCCTCTTGTTCAGCGTCTTTTTGGCCTCTTGGGAACTGGGGATATCCAGCACTTTCATGAAAGGCCAATGATGACCTTCTTTCTGGAGTTCACTGGCCTCGACAAAGTAGAGTCTTGCCTGGGGTTCCACGAAGGTGCTCAACCAGACAACAAAGAAGAAAATCCAATATCAGTTTTCACCATAGAGTCTCACCACCACCCAGCTGTTTGGTCAAGAAGGGGCAAATAGATTTGGAGTTGGGGATGAAGTCAAAGGGGTGCATTTGGTCACTGTGTTCCCAGAATCCCTCTCTTTCAGATTTCTAGGTATGTAGGCCTAATAAACTCAATGTAAGTTTTTAAGGAAACTGTTGAAAATATACATCGGGCTTCCTCTTGGCTCTAGCACTTAGTAACTTAACTTCCATATTCCCCCACTCTCATTCTCTATCCAACCACACACCTTAATTAAATGGAGTCTCAACTATCTCAAAATGAACTTTTTATGGCAATGGGAATTCCATTTCATAAATAGCTAAGCAAAGAGGCTGAAATCTTGCATTCAATTGAAAGAGGTATAGAATAATTGACTGAGTCCTCCACACAAGAATGTATCCCATGCAGGATTGATGACATCACTAGGTGACTGTTGGAAGCTGAAGACCAAAGTATATAACATGATATGTTAGTTGGTGTCCAAAGATGGTCTCCAATGAACCACACCTCCCAGTCTTCTGGCCTTTGTGTAGTCCACTCGGAGACTGAATCTGGGCTGGGTCTGGGACAGCCTTCAACTGATAGAATGCAAGGGAAGTGACACTAGGACAATTCCAAGACCTAAGCCTATAAGAAAGCCTAGCAGCCCTGAGCCACAAGGTAAGATGACCAGCTACTTCACTGGAGAGATCATGTGGAGACATCACATGTAGAGGCTAATTCAAGGAGAGAAAGAGAGAACCATAAACCCTCCCCTCTGCCTCCACCAGCTGAGACCCCAGGCCTAGGTGTCCTTGCCAAGGTGCTGATCACCCACAGCCTGACTGCAGCTACAGAGAAACCCTGAGTGAGACCACAAGAATAAGCATCTAACAGAGCTTATTTAAAACTAACAGGAGAAACAGCATGCAAGTGGTCTCTGACTTCAGTCCTTACTGAGGCTTAAGCTGGCTTAGTTTGTTTGAATATCCACTCTTCAGAATGCCAACTCACAGAACGTGAGGAATAAGGAAATGGTTGTCAGTTTAAGCCACTAAATATTGGAGTGGTTTGTTCTGCAGTGAAATATACCCAAAACACATGTTAAGGCAGACATTTAGAGTGAAGATGGGGACTCTCAAACCCACACAATAGCTTATTTCCGGAGCTGGATTTTCTGTTTTGTTCAATAGTTTCATATCTCTAACCAGAGCCTCTGCCATTGTTACACTAAGATACCAATCTTAAATTGTTTCACGTGGAAGATTTTTAGAACTTTCCTGACTCCCAGAGACCTAAGAATGCTTCCTTTTTTTTTCTTTAATTCAAACATGAGCTTCCTTGAGAGCCAGTGGAACCTATATGCAGACAAAAGAGTCTTCCGATGTGGACTCCCCAACATATATGCACCCGCTGCTGAAAGCATAGAAATTTGTTTCATTTCTCAAAAGCATGAGGCTTTCTGAATCAGGCCTTCAGTCCAGTCAAGTGTCTAAAAGAGTAAAATAACATACACTCACACAGGCTCATGAAATCATAATAATAATAAAAACCCTCAGACTTCTTTTTTTTTTTTCAGCTGTGAAGCCGCACCTGCCATTAGCTGTGGTGGTTCCTATTTTCATATTGTCTGACAGTAGCAGTTGGATCAGGTTTGAGCCAGTGTGACTGAGAGGCAGGCTCCCTGCTTCCACAAAGCTGAATTTAATAAGATGAGAACAGCATGCCAAGATGGGGAGCTCCCTCCCTAACACTTATCCTGACACCAGCCCCTCAGCGGGGCCGTATTGCCGTGGTAATCTGGGTGAGCTGGACAGAGCGTCCTGCTTACAAGTTCAATATAATGGAACAGCAGGGGGCGAAGGGCTGGCAGAAAAGCTTAGCAAAGTTAAAGCCTATTACTCTATGCTTGAGGAAAAATGAGTCACAAAATATTACACCCAGAGCAAGACTTGAACCTGCCAAATGCAGCAGCAACACACGCTAAGCCTTGTCCATAATGGTGCATTCATTATTCTATGGTCCAGGGTAATGTGGATTTAAATGTCTTTAACCCTAATGGAAATGTATATGCAAATTTCCCCTTAAGCCCATCCCTCCTTAGCTATTCTTTTGCCCTGTTTGAATCTAATAGGCAAGGTGACTGTACGCTACATATGTCAAAGAAAATGATGCCTTTTTAATCTGCCTTTAGTGGCAAGAAGAAGGCAAGAAACTGGACAGAAATCTTTCAGCTGCATAGTATGGCCTTTGTTGTTGTTTTATGCTTTCTTGTGGTGTTGAATTTAAAACTAATGGGAGAAACAGCAAGCAAATGGTCTCTGAGTTCAGTCCTGGTTGAGGCTTAGGCGGCTCAGTTAATTTGAATGTTAACTCTTCAATTTGCGTTCTAACACAAACTCTTCATTACTAATTAATCAGATCAAACTTAGATTTGGAGCAGCCTTGCCTCAGACTTTTAATCAACCAATGCCCCAGAACCAACCTGGGGCTCCATCTACCTAAAAGACCATTATTTAAAATCCTGAACATTAAGCGGCCCTAGGACTGGGGTTTTTTGAAAGAATAACAATAGAACTAAGATATGAGTCCTTCTGTTCTCCCCAGACCAGCTCCTGCAGGCTCTTATTACGGCAAAGGCCGCTCAGATGGTCATGTATGGTGTCAATGACGGCAACCACCAATTACTGAACTCTTCCATGGGCTATGTGCTCGGTTGGGTGCTTTATACACATTATCTCTAATCTTCATGTAGTGGGTTATAAATTTTCTCACACTGCTTCTCACATGTACAAAGAAATTTCAGCTTCTTTATTTACAGCTGATCAAATCTTCATGACCCTCCAATGGAGAAACAACCTTAAACATTAGACTTGCCAGATTATGTCTCTTATTCTCTTCCAGTTTCAACAGCCTCTTTGGATGTATGGTGTCTCTCAGATACGTACTCAGTCTTCTAGATTTCCTCTCTTTCCCTTGCTCCTTTTGAAGATGGTGCCTAGATGTCATGTGCCAAGTGCCAATGGAGGATGGGTACTCCAGACCCACATGGTAACTCTTGGATCCCTGTGGACCTGTGCCTTGGCATGGCTGGTCTGGTTCGCTGAATGGACTGAAGAGAAATCAGGTCCTAACTGGCCTTCTGCTGGCTTATTACTGGAAACTGTGGCCCTGGCCTATTGACTCTGTTCATGAGGTCCTCACACATGCAGACTCTGAGCATCCCAAGGTATATTCCAGTCCACTTCCTGTCTTCAAACACTTGTGTCCCCCCATCAGGACATGTAGGAACACCTGGATGCCCTTTGTGCCTGGTGCAGGCCAGGTGGAGTAAGCCCACTTCCTCAGGCTCACCTCTCCAGTTCCTCTGTCAGCCAACAGTATATTTTCAGTCCTATTCCATCAGGACATGGTGCAAAAATGCATATGTGATTCTTCCTAAGATCTCAGCTGCGTCTAGGGAAGTAGACTAGACACTAACCTCGGTGTTGTGGGGTCTCCTAGACCCAGATGACCATTTCTATTGTCATCTCACTTTAAGTGCAGGACCAGGAGGGAGAGAAATGGGAATCTTGACATCTGACTTCCTCTATTTTTTTTTTTCTTAAAGATTGGCACCTGGGCTAACAACTGTTGCCAATCTTCTTTTTTCTTTTTTTCACTCTGCTTTTTCTCCCCAAATCCCCCCAGTACATAGCTGTATATTTTTTTTAGTTGTGGGTCCTCCTAGTCGTGGCTGGTGGGACGCCGCCTCAGCATGGCCTGACGAGTGGTGCCATGTCCACACCCAGGATCCGAACCAGCAAAACCCTGGGCCGCTGAAGCAGAGCGTGTGAACTTAATCACTCAGCCCCACGGCTGGCCCCTGACCTCCTTTCTTTATCTTTCTCACCTTTATTCTATTCACTACTACCCTGGACCCAGAAACAGGGTTTGCCCCTTCCTCTTCCTGCCTAACCAAACTCCCTTACTTCACATCCTGAGGTCTTGTTGTACTATGACTGTCCTAATTTAGGTTCCTCAGAAGGAGACAAGGATTCAAATGGATCTAGTTTATTTGGGAGCTGTAGGAAATCCAAAAGAGGAGTGGGGAAGTGAGAGGGAGAAGGGAAGGCAGTGAGTAAATGATGCATTGTAGGCCAGTTACCACTGTGAGCAACCAGACCTCAATCCCATGGGGAAACTCTGGGTAACAGCATACAGCACATGTCCAGAGTTACACCCAAGGGCTGAGGAAGCTGCAGCATTGTATACACCAATTCCCATTACTCATTGGTTGAGGACCACTCCACCTGGGATGATAGAACTCTTCTTATACATGTATTAAAACTCACAGAGTGAAGATAAACAGACGGCAAATAAGCATATGAAAAGATGCTCAACATTATCAATCATCGGGGAAAGGAAAAATAAAAAAATGAGATACTACCACACACCTATTAGAATAGCAAAAATCCAAAACACCAACACCCCTAAATGCTGGCAAGGACGTGGAGCAACACATTCCCATAGCTGGTGGGAATGCAAGATGATACAACTACTTTGGAAGAGAATTTGTTAGTTTCTTACAAAAATAACCATATTCTTACCATATGATCCAACAATAGCACTCCTTGGTATTTACTTAAACAATTTGAAAATTTATGTCCACATCAAAACCTGCACACAGATGTTTATAGCAGTTTTATTCATAATTGCCAAAACTTGGACGCAACCAAGAAGTCCTTTGAAAGGTGAATGGATAAATAAACTGTGGTTCATCCACACAGTGGAATATGATTCAACGATGAAAAGAAATGAGCTATCAAGACATGAAAAGATATGAAAGGAACTTAAATGCATATTACTAAGAGAAAAGAGCCCACCTGAAAAGGTTACATGCCGTATGATTCCAACTATACAATATTCTGCAAAAAGCAAAACTATGGAGATGATAAAAAGATCAGTGGTTGCCAGGGCTTAAAGGGGAGGGAGGAATGAATAGGCAGAGGAGAAAGGACTTTTAGGCAGTGAAACTATTCTGTATGATATTGTAATGGTGTATGAATGTCATTATACATTATTCAAATCCCATCGAATGCACAATAGCAAGAGTTAATCCTCACGCAAACTGTGGACTTTGGATGATAACGATGTGTCAATGTAGGTTCATTGATTGTAACAAATGTGCCACCCTGGTGGGGAATGTTGATAGCTGGGGAGGCTGTGTTTGTGTAGGGATGGAGGTAGATGAGAAATCTCAATACTTTCTCTTTAATTTTTGTGTGAACCTAAAACCGCTTTAAAAAAATAAAACCTATTGAAAAAATCATAGAACTATACACACACAAAAAGAAAGTCAGAATTACTATATGTAAATTTTAAAAATAAACAAGAAGGAAGGAAAGAAGAGAGAATGGAAGGAAGGAAGTTAGCTTTGAGGTTAGAAGATGAGCAATAAATTGTTTGCTCCAGGCAATACTTGTTCTCTCCTCTGAGATGATGCGCCTCCCAATACAGCCTTTCAAATCAAAGATTACAAAAGAGCAGGAGTTAAAGGGGAGATAATCATTCCTTGATTTAATAGTTTCAAATTATTATCTCTGTTATGTTTACAAATCCTGCCAGGTAGACATTATTGCCCCCATGGCAATAATGAGCCCATGGAAAAAACAAAAGGGCCCATGGAACAGAGAGGTTAAATGACCGAATGCTGTTGGTAGGTGCTGAATCTGTGAATTGAATGCAAGTCTGTGTGGTCCCAAAGTCTAGGTTCTAATCACAAAACACTAATACAAATGTTCAAGGCCAGCTATTGATAACTCAGGCAACTGGGAAATAGTGTGTCTGGAAAGAATCTTCCAAGGTGGAAAGGGTAGGAGGGGAAAACGCGGAGGAAAGGAGAATGACATAGGAGCCAGGGACAGCAAGCAAATTACCAGCTTCACTGAATGTACCACACTTAAGTGAGAATGAGCTGGGCGTGGGATAAGATAGAGCTCTTTTTTTCTTTTAAACTTCCTCTAAAGGAGTGGTTAAGTTTATTCCAGAGACTGATGACAACACAGATAATAAATTTCTATTCCACTAGTCCTGCCAAGATGGTGAATAATTACAACGTGTGTTCTGCATTCATTCCAAAGAAAAGTATTTGTTTACCCAACCAAAGTATTATAGAACATCACTTATTTCCTGTTGCTTCAAGCAAAGCCACTGGATCCTAGCAGGGGACTAACTAATTCCAAGTGACATTAACAGTTACATTCTGACAGTTTGGAGACTTGTAATTTTCCTAAAAATTATTTCATGGACTTTGTCACTTTCTTCTTCTACTTCTTGACCTGAAAAACAAAAACAAACAAACAAGCAAAAAAAAATTATGACAATGTTCGCTCTAGTTCAGTGAAAGCCATGCATGAAAATAGAGAATGATTTGTTTGGGTGTTAATATCACAGGAAATTCTTTATTTTGGTAGAACAGGATAGCTTTTAAATAAAAATCCAATTAGTACATTTGATTGTATTGAAGCAGTTACAGAAGGAATTTAAAAATAATTTGATTTGTTATAAATCAGTCATATTCCAACCACCCTGGGTGCTACTGTCTCTTCACTTCTGGACTTTTGAATATACTGGCCTCTCGTCTTCCTGAAACATCCTGCCACTCCGCCTCCCAGCAACCTGTCCTGCAGAGTCACCCTTCAGGTTTCCACTTTACATGTAATTTCCTCTGGGAATCTTTTTCCCATCTGCCCCCACTACCCCACCTTCCAGTTCCCAAGAAGGTACTTTTACCCATGGTACAAGGTCCTTAACCTACCACGGAGTGAATCCATCTATGCAATAATGGCCAGTTTTCTTCTCTGAAACCCACTGGCTTGTGAGCTCATGAAGACAAGGACCACTTCTGGACAGCTGTATCTTGACACCTAGCATGTCCTACATGTTCGCAATGGTTGCAGAATGAGTGAATTACACTTCTGTTTCTTCCTCACGAAGCCTATCCTAGATTAGGAGGTAGCACATAGAATCCGAAAGGCCTGGGATGGATTCCTAATTTACCCGCTCTGTGACTTTTTGCAAATTGCTTAACCTCTGTAATTTTCTGTTTCTTCATTTGTGTTATGGGAACATTAGTATTTACCTGTCAAGGATTTTACGCCAATAAGTGAGATATTATAAGTCAATTGCTTGGCATTTTACCTAGCAAATAGTAAGCACTCGATAGCTAGTAAGTGAGTTCTGCTCCTACTTCTCAACATAGGCTACCTGGAACCATGTTAATATTTATAATGTATTTGTTCCCACCATCACACCAGTCTGAAAGGCTAAACGCATAAAACAGAAGTTCTCAAATGTTAGTGTGCAATAGAATCATCTAGACAACTCACCCAAATACAGATTGCTGGGCCCAGCTCTAGAGTTTCTGAGTAAGTCGGTCTAGAATAGGGTCCAAGAATGCGCATTTCTAACAATTTCCTGGATAATGCTGCTGCTGGTCCTGGGACCACACTTTGAGAACTGGTTCTCACTTTCCTCTCATCCCTCCTCTGCTCAGGTAGCTGCAAACTGAAATACTCAAGAAGCCTTCAAAATTACTGATGCCTGCATCCCATACCATGGATTTCTGACTTATTAATAGGCCTTAGGTGAGGCCTGAGAATTGGGGTTTTTTAAAGCTTTCCAGGTGATTCTAGCAAGGAGTCAAGGTTGAGAACCTCAGCCCTAGGTCCATGCCAGTAGAGCCTTGCATCTCGAAGTGTGGTCCTCAAAACAGCAGTATCAGTATCACAGGGAGCTTGTTCGAAATACAGAAGCTCAGACCCAACCCTGACCTAACCAATGAAAATCTGCATGTTTAATAAGATCTCCGGAGGATCTTGTGCACAGTAAAGTTTGAGAAGCCCCGAAACAGGAAGTCCTCCCACTCAACTCACATCAGAGGAAACATCAGCAGATCTCACCTTTGCCCCACTTGAGCTCCTCCTTCCTAAGATACCAAGATTTAGGACAAAACAAAGAACTCACTATCTCTGCCCTTTCCCCAAAGGGAGTGGTTCTTACCTTCTGCTTTGCAGGAATGAACCTAAGGAGTCTCCTCTCTTTATTACCCTACCCTTTTCTCCTTCTCATCTTCCCAGACTCAGTTTCCATCTCCAGACGCAACCTTCATCACATCCACTTATTAATGCCAAGGCTTCATACTCAGATTCAAATAAAGACAGGAGGCAGAATCAATGTCTTAGTGGGATTCAGAAAAATGAAACTTTTCTTTAAAAAAATAAGTTAGCACCTGGTTTCTCCCTAAATTACCCTAACACAGAGATGTGTTGAGATGCTATTAAAATAGAATCCTTATCCACTACAGGCTGGAAAGTGAAAAGTAACATGGAAGGGATGCCTAATGATTTGGAAAAAGAAAAAGATTCAACTGCATTAGTGAAGAAATTATGAGGTGTCTATGACCAGAGAAACCTGAGATGTGCTAATTGAACGCCCTCAGATGCCATTATCAGTGAAGCCCCTCCAGAGCCAGCAGCGCAAGCACATCTGAGCAGAAACCTGAGCTAACCGCAAAAAGGATTGTCTTGACGGCCTAAGTAGGGTTCTGTGTGCGTGAGTCAGCAAGGGAGGGTTTTGTGTAGGACGGTTCATCAGGAATCTTCCATAAACAGGAGGGAAAATCTCTGGTTGAGCATGCCACGCAGTGCTCAAAACTCAGAGAGAAGACAAGTTTGGTTTTTAGAGAGAACAGTTACAGCATTATTAGGAATATGTGCATGCACACGTGTACTCATGTACACATGCATACGTGCTCCAAACCACAACTCTTGCTTACTCAAAATGTGTCCCATGGACCAGCAGCCTCAGCATCATCTGGCTCCAGCCCCACACCTGCTAATTAAGAGTCTTCATTTTAACAAGAACTCCAGTCATTTGTATGTATATTAAAGTTTGGGAAGAATTGTTCTAACTCAGTGGCTCACAACTTTGGTTTCACACTGTAATCACTTGAGCCAATTTTGAGAACTACTGATCTAAAATGAAAGACAAAAATATACCCTCTATTTCACCCTCAGATTGAGCCCTTTAACCCGTTTAAAAACAGGACATTGATGCATAAGAGAAACACTTTAAGATGTCTGTTGGAAGACCTAGCTTATAACTCTTTTAAAGACTTACCTTATTCTGTTCTGGTAATTAATTATCTCTGTAGCTATATGCTTCTTACAACCAGAGGCCGTGACTCATTCTGTTGTACACTAAACTTGGTGCCAACCAAAGGGCTTGGGCCAGAGTAGGTGTTCAACTAATGTTTGTAAATTAATAATAAAGTAACAATAATAAATGAAAGCTCAAATTCTGGTTTCTCTGTACTATTCATTTCTTGTGTATTTTAATTGTTGAAGGCATTATTAGGATTATGTCTCCCTATCATGATTGCAAACTCCTCGAATGCAGGGACACATTCAATGCTTTCTACTCCTCTTTCCATCCAAATATATAATATATTAATGAACACAGAGTATATATTCAGTACTTATAAATTTCATTGAATAGCCTCAAGTTTTTATGCAACTGAGAGACATGATTTTACACCAGGAACATTTGATTCTGTGAACTACACTTTACTGGGAATTTACCATATTTTATATGAGAAATCTTGATTAATAGGAACTCAGCAAGCAAGGAAAACTAAAAGATGATGTCAGGAATAAATTTTTTTAAACCTAACTCTAAGACATGTCCTAGATTTAGAATATATTCAACAAAGTATACCACACTTTACGTTCTATGAGTCTGTGCAATGACTATCAGTGTTTAGAATGTTTATGCTAGACAAGGGGTCAACAAATGTTTTCTTTAAGGGATCAGATAATAAAACTTTTTGGCTTTACATACCATGAAGTCTCTGTAGAAACTACTCAACTTTTATGTTGTAGTGTAAAAAACGGCCACAGACAATGAATAAGTAAATGGTTGTACCTGTATTCTAATAAAACCTCATTTATAAAAATAGGTTAATTTGGCCCATGAGCTGTAGCTTTCCAACTCCTGTAATAAGAGACAATAAGAACTTTACTATTTAATAGTAAAATGGAATAAACTGTTCAAACAAAGGCAAAATAAGTAGTTTTGAAAAAAACTAGAATATGAACAACTTCTAAAAATGCATACACACATACTTAGATATTATTTTCACACATAAAAATGAACTTTTGACCAAAATGTTTAGAGGCAATATTAACGAGATCTCTGCAGTGATAGAAAATCACTTCAGGGTTGAGATTATTGAGTCCTAAGTGGATAGGTAAAAAGATTCAGGCTCCCTGGTAATTTCCAGATTCCTTCCCTCAGAAGAATGGAAGCCATAACAATTAGCCCAGGAGGAAACTCAGCCATGCCTCGGATGCTGTTGTGGGTCACTTGACAATGTCTAACTCATTGGCCTTCACTAGTGATGAGATCAAATGTGCCCACAAGAGAATATGTTTCTCTAGCAAATAAAACACATCTAAATATTAGCTTGGTCTAAGGCAGATGGTCTTCCAAGTTTGATCTGGTTTGATAATTTTAGAAGATACAGACTTAGGCTTGGTTACAACTGATTATTAGAGAGTATTCTGGGTAAAATAGTCTGGATTTGAAAAAGAATTTAGTTTCACTCACAGATTCAGCAACCTGGTGTCATGTTTTTTTCTTGTGGTGGTGGTGGTGGTGGCTTTCTTTGGAGGTTTGGTTTAAGACTCATTTTTAAGCTATTTGCCAGCTCCTTCTTTCTCCTCCATTCTAGAAGCATCTCTCCTCCAAAGCAGTAGTTGTTTAAACAACACTTGCTAATCAACTAGAAAGAAGCATCTCTCAATTTAATATTGGGCGAACTGGATTTGCATATTTCAGTCTGAGAAGTAGTCTTTGCTTTAGAAGAGAGGAAGTATTTCTAAGGAAGTCTCTTAGATTTAAACCTCTCTTAGAACTTTAAGCTTGTGTAAAGTATATAACAGTTCCCCTTTCCATGGCATTCTGTGGAAACTGGTAATCAGAGTGCTACTGTAGAGGATCATTTACAAAACAGGAGCTGGGGCAAACACATGTTATGACTTAACTGGGATAACTTCACTTAAGCCTTTCCCCCCAGGATAAGCCTGCTACCCCAACAAAATCATTAATACCCAATGTCCAGATTGGACAATGAATTATATGAATTTAATGGTCACACTAGTGAGAGCTGACATCTATTGACCACTTAGCAAAGCACTCTGCTAAGAATTTCTACAGGAATTACTTCATTACATCCTCACAAGAGTTCTCAGAGATTATACCATTATAATTTTCACTTTATAGCTGAGGAAAGCAAGTATAAGAGAGCTGAAGTTGTGTGGATAGTAAATAGCAAAACCCAGATCTTAACCCATGAGAATGATTCTAAAAGTCAGAATGCCTGACCACAATGTCCCATCTATTAGTTAAAGATGCAGTAAAGCAAGGTTCCAGGGAATTGTTCTCCTCTGTTTGGGAAAAATTGTGTTTGGAAAAAGATAAGAGACAAAGACAGGAAGAAAGGTGGAAGCTGCATAAAGACAATTTTGCAAGCAATATTAAAGTTTCCACAACTTTTTCTTCTTTAGTTAACTTAGTCTAGCCTATGACAAGAGGTTAAAATGTACATTTACAGAGGAGTTTGTACGTATACCCACCTGTCAAGAACTGTGAGTGGTGAAGAAATCATGAAGAAACTCTGACAAGAGAAGAGGTGGCATTTGCCACAAATCCGTAATGAGGGTTACAGTGTGTTCTAGTTTGCACCTGTTGTGGATCAAATACTGTCTTTTAATTATTTTAGCACCTCTTCCCTCTTTCACTCCCAAGCATTCCTCAGTTTGGACAATAAATTGTATGGCAGTCCTATCTACAATAAAATATTCATATAAATTCATTTCTGTTTAAGCTCTTTCAATGCTTAACTGATATCTTAATGCATATCTTTCAATATTTCTCGGAATATTTAATTTAGAGGACAACTAATTTGATGATTCATTGAAACATTTATTGAAAGCAATAAGCCAAGCCCTGGAGGGTAGGAATGAATCCACAGATAAAGATGGAAGCCTATAAACTGGAGATAATTGTGAGACTATTACAACAAAGTCTTCGAGGTAGGTTAAGCTGTTTCTGGAAAGGGAAGGCTTTTTCAAGAACATTTTTATCCTGGACATGAAACATATGGACAAAAGTTTATTTGGTGGTCAGTGCAGCAGACGAATATTCCAGAAAAAATGTGAGCAAAAGCACATAAGCTCTCTGCAAATTAAAGGCTAAGGGAAAAAGAAGAAGGGACCAGCTCTTTGTTCTCCAAGGCCAAGTAGCAAAAAGATAGAGAGAGGAAAGAAAAACAATGGGAACTTCTCCCATAGATTCTCTGATTAGGTAACAACACTCCTTCTTTGGAGTTCTGGGTGCCTGACTAGCCACCACTGCCATTGCCACCACCATCGCCACAGGATTGCCTGGGAGCTGGGGCCATAGAGAATGTAAAGAAAGAATAAAAACAGGGGCTTTCTTCCTCTCTCTCTTCCCCAAGGGCCCCCTTTCTCCCTCTTCAGACCAAAATTAAAAGGCTTCTCTTGGAGTTCTTTCTGTTCCTACCTGGTGTGCAGTTCCAGGTTTCCAGCTGTCTTTGGATCTAGAGCAGAAAATATTAGTGGGAAAAATGATAAATTTACCACTGGTTCAGAGGTACTTTGAGTTCTGGTTTCCTTTCCTACTCTGCCTGCTACGTGAACCTTTCAGACTCTTCAGAGAACTGCTCTCAGCATTCCATCCAGGATTTTTAACTGCATTCATTGAAAGAAACAGCATGGAGTATCCTTACTCCGTCTCGATTGGAACTGGATCCAGAAAGAACATCTCAACTACTGTAAGAAGACCAGACTTTGCGATTAAAAATATCCAAAAAATTTCTTACCTCAAGTTTGAAAAAGTGATGAGACCAGTCTTCGATTTCATCCAAGAACGGGGGAAGAAAAGAATAAACTAGGTTTATGAATGGTCTTTCAAACTAGTGGTTACATATGGTTAAATCTTTACAAAGAATATTCACAGGTATTTTCACCTTCAGTAATCTATAGAGCTGGGGGAAAAAAGTCAATCTGAAAGCATTTGAAATGCTTAATTATTTTTCAGAGTAGAGAGTATGGAAGAAAAAGCTCAAGATCCTAAATTTGGCTCTGTGCTTTACTGAATCACCAAAATACAGGGAAGCCTTGAACCAATGGCTTCAAAGTGAGGCAAGATAGGAACTTCATCATGCCTGTGTTATTGTTGAAGGATTGATTTAAAAATAAAAGACCTAAGTTTCAGCTGGTCCCAAACTATGGAAAATTTTACCCACACAAAGCCCCCATTTGCCAATGCAAATCTGGTAATTGGACACTTAATTACCCTATTTGCACACATAAATGAGGGGTGCGCCTTCGAGAAATCAGAGCCCACTCTTAAAACTTTGGCCCCAAGCAATGAGACCACATGCTTTTGTCAACAGCTAAACTGATTAGAATTGTGTTTATTTCTGCTCGTGTTAGTCCACATGTATTTTCACTGGAGACTGATGTCTATTGAGTTAAAAGCTTAGTTAAAAAACCTATGTGATGCAGAAAACCTAGATAGTAATTGCCAACTATGTGCCAAGAATCCTTTCATTTTATAGAGAATGCAAGGTCTGAATAAAAAGAAATATTCTTTGCAACCTCATATGGTTGGGCAGACTCAGCAGCCTTAGAGTCATAATAAAGACAGAAGGGCCTTTTAAAAGAATACTTTAAGCAAAATTTCCAGCATGGATTACTCTCCAGGGTAAATGGCTCAGGCATTGAATTTTCCCATTTCCCTAGGGCAGGTAAAGGGGTGAATTTTCTCCAAATATCTTGCAGCTAGACAGGTCCTAACGATATCTTTAGGGGAAAAAATGTTCTTTGATTTGGAAGCATGTATTGTGAGTAGGTCCATCTGGGTTTCCTCCCCATGAATAGAAACATCAAGATTTGGCTGTTTCTTGATCTTTCATTATGTATAGGCCTGAGTTCTGGTTCCTGGCTCTACTCCAACTAGCCATGTCCTACTGGGGACAGATTCCATTCTTTATCATTGTTGAGTAATGGTGAAGGAGAAAGAGAAAGCTTGTCAGAGAGGGTGTGGGAAGTAGAGGCAGGCCATGGGAGGCCACTAAGGTGTCAAAGGTAAGAACAGTAAGGAATGATCAATAGATTCGGTGATTTGAAGGCCAATAGTATCTTAATCTTTGTTTTGGTCACCAGATGCTCAGTAAATACCTGCTGAGTCAATGACTTAAATCTGCACCATTTATCAAGCACACTTTGTACAGAGAGCACTGTGTGAAGAGTCAGGGACACCCAGAAAAAGAAAATGGGACCCTAACTACAAGATTATTGAAGAGTAAAAACTCACTATGATGAAAGAATATTGAACAAGGCAGAGTTGGAAGACTCAGCGTGAGGATGAGGGAACAAGACGATCTTTGAGTTCCTACATAATGATAGAATGCCTACTATGTATTCCATAGAGGGGTTCTCCTCCCAGCCTGGGATCCAGGGCCTCAAACTGTGGAATGACTGGAGCTGACTTACCTCCACCACTGCTGTGATCTCCTTAGGTTCAGCAGATGCCAACCAATGTGGAGGAGCTATGCACAAGAGGCTGCCCCATCTTCACATAATGAAAACCAGAGGACCCTAGAATCAGGCCTGGATTATGGCATCCGAGATGTATAATGCTTAACTTCATCACTTCTTTGGTCTCTCTGGATTATGGGACCTCAGAGCACTCTTGCTTGAGCTCTTTCTTCTTCTGTTGTTGCTCATGACGTTAGGTAGATAGATAGATAGATAGACAGATACACCCTATATATGTGTGGGTATATATATATTAGATATATGAAAGAATACTCTCTTATTTTCTTCTTTCATATCTAAAACAGAAAACAAATACATCACTGCTTGGAAAACTATGCTTCCGTTTATTATTTTATTTCCAAGGCTAATGTTCAAAAAGTTATTTTGCTAATGAAAGAGTTATGTGTGAAAATGGTTAGTCTGAGAACAGAAGCAGAAACAGAGGCTCTGTCATATTCATTATTATAATCAATCTCCTCACCCTCTGCCCCTCAGTACAAACTGTGTTTTAATCTTCATCATGATTTGCTTTTTCTTCTTTTGTGTCTTTTTTTTTAAAGCTGCAAGTGTTATTCTGATGGGTTGACCAGAAGTAGTTCAAAAAGTCAGTGAATCTATCTGTTGAACACAGAAGAAACAGTGTTTAAAGATGCATTATCAGTGGCTACACAAAACTCTGACAAACTTTAGAGATCAAGGAGTTAGGAAAAATATTTTTTTATTGATGAAAACCTGTGAACTTCAGCTGGGTCCTGTTGGCTTAAACACTTAAGAAGGAGAAGAAACTAACATTTATTAACTATCTACTAGATTCCAGGCTCATTGACCACATCCTCTCAGTTAACTCTCTCTACCACCTTGAGGTAGGTAATAATATTTATTTTACAGACCAGCAGAGTGTTGTTCAGAGAAGGCTGGCAACTTGCACAAGATCAGCCAGTGAAGGAAAAGAATCAGACAGAATGTCCTATGACTTCTATGAGCTCAAAACACATCTAAGATGTTGGTGTTTTTCAAGCTGTGGATCAGGAAATCAATTTCATGTGTCATGACCGGAGTTTTTAAAATTAAAAATAGACTACATTAGATTTGAAAATATCCAAGTATGGTTTCCTGAAGCTTTTGTTTTAAGGTGTGTGTGTGTGTGTGTGTGTGCGTGTGTGTGTGTGAGCATTCTGTGTTATGACCAAAAATGTATTTCTCCATATGAGGTTTGGTCAAAAAATTTGAAAACCACTGCAATTGCCCATTCTGGTACTGTGCAATAAGGAATAATTTGTCTAGTTAATTATTATTAGGGCATCTATATAATTTATAATTCAAACCAGGACACTTTGGAGAATAAAGGGAAGTTGTATTATTAATTACGTAAGGGGAGCAGACATAAACAGCGATTGTTCTTCAGAAAGTGAGTCGGGCATTCATCCTAGTTATAACCCACTTCTCATCTCCAACTACCTCTTCCATTTTAGCAATAAAACGACTGATAAAAAGTAGAAAATACATTTAAGAGAGTATGTGATTTGTCTTGTACTCAGGGAGGTAAAACAACGATTTCAGGTTGCAAATATACCTTTTTTTCCAA
The DNA here is from genome assembly GCF_021613505.1 of Equus quagga. NCBI lineage: Eukaryota > Metazoa > Chordata > Mammalia > Perissodactyla > Equidae > Equus > Equus quagga. The sequence continues at coordinate 154,480,045 of NC_060267.1, read as the reverse complement.
CATAATATTGAGTTCTACATCACTGTTCATGTGCCCAAATAATGTATCCTCTATTAGAGATTGTGGTACTTGTCAGCACAATCTGGCATTATTAATGCTTTATTAATAATTAAATTATTGTAGTACCAAATCAATAGCTATAATATAAAAAGACGGGTTTCTTGTGGCGGGGGAGAGGAGATACGACAGTTTTGTGTCCATAACTCATTTCATGCAATATCCATTGCATTCTTACCGATTACAGCAGGAGCATTTGCAAAGTTAACTTCATCCCTTTCTCTTCACTATGCTTTACAGAATGTGCAGTATTAGTTTTAGGAGGCTGAAATTCTAAAGTAAACAACTAGATGGAAATGTATGGAGGAAGCAAGGACCAAAACATATAACATGTACCATCAAGAAATATGGATGTTTTGTCTACACACAGGCACTTACTTAGTGACTTCTGGAGCACGTGTGGTCCTTCAGCACACCTTGCTCCTCTGTTCAACTTTGATGCCCGAAGGAAAAGAATGGAAAATGTCAGGTTATTGGCAGCACTTGACTTTTTTGCTACCACCTGCCTTCCAGCTATTTTCCTACTATTTATTCATTTTGTAGGTATATTTGTGATTTATATGCTAGGTACTATGCTAAAACACCAGGGACAGAAAGATGAATGAGAAATGGTCTCTGCCCTCAAAGTTTGTATGGTTGAGGGAGAGGGAGAAAGGTGACATATAAACAGATAAAAGGCAATACAATATGAAAAAAGCTATAGTAAATGAACAGAATTCTCTAGAAATTCACAGTTCTGGAAAGACTACCTCTGCCTGGGGAAATCAAAGAGGCAAAAAAGAGAGAGAGAGTATTCCAAGCAGATGAAGAAGTGCAGAAGCACGGCCTGGAGTCCTGAGAGGACACAGTAGGCTCTGAGGCCGGTACATGTTCTCCCAGAGCAGCGCTGCAAAACGGTGTCTGGAACACAGGTTGGCACCAGACTGTGAAAAGTTTTCTGTGTTATGATACAAAGCCTGGGTGTAATTATGCAGGCAGGAGCCAGACAACAGATAATGTTAAGTGTGGGAGGAACATAATCAGAGCTTCATTTTTTCCTTCAATAGAAAGATAATTTCACAGAAGCATGGTTGATAGGCTGTGATTGGAAGAGTCTGTGGTGCTATGTTACGCAAGAAATGAGGACTACAGCTGGTCAAAGATAGCTGGATAGGCAGGAGGATTTGTTCCTTTCCCTTGAATTTCCGACTCTGAGTAATGGATTATGCTCAAAGTTCATTATACCTATCCCAAGCCTAGCCATTAAGAGGACTGGCAACTTCTGCCTTGGCCTCTTGGAGCCCTCAGTTTCCAGGTAAGAAGTCCAGCTACCTTGCATGGAGAAGCTATAAGTCCACAAGGAATGTGAGTGAACCCATCTTGGATCCTCCAGACCAGGTCAGCTGAAAGCCACAGAAGGACAAAGTGGAGTGGAAGAATCATCCACTGACTCTTGTGAAAATTCCTGATTCACAAAATAATGAGATATAATAAAATTGTTAGTGCGTAAGTCGCTAAGTTGAGATGGCTATCCAACAAAGACTTAGATTAAAACGAAAGGACAAAGACTTAGATTAAAACATTTTGATTAACAAAAAGAGCTTAGATTCAAGATATTTCCAAGTTAGAATCAATAGGACTTGGAAACTAAATGGAAGTTTGGAGTGGAGAGGGATGACTTGAAAATAATAGCTAATACTTCCTGGATGCAGAGCATGTGTCAGTCACAGTACTAAGACGAGAGTCACAACCATAAACATCTCCTGCACTCTAGAACTTGAAATCTACTGTACAATTTACAACTTTCCAATGCCTAAAACTATTCAACCATATTGATTAGAGAGTAACAGCATAATTCCTAATAAGACAAGCCTTCTCTCCAAGTAGTTTTGCAAACATAGCTATTTTTTTCACCTAGAAGGAAAACAACTTGACCTAGAGGGAAAACAACTTGAATGCAACAAGCGTAAATTTAGCAGGTTTAGCTCTCACTTGCAAGCTTGAGGTTCCCCATCTAAAAGCTCTGAACCTCCATGACAGGATACCAGAAGTCCTGCTATGCCTCCTGGGAGAAATGACAAAGAAGATTTTGAGACAGATGGCTCTTTCTCACTGTGCCAGAATTATGATCCTTGAATCACGGCAATTCAAGGGATTGTATCAAAAAAAGAATAAAGTCTAGTCCAACCTCTGGAAGAAGTGTACTTGCGGGCAGAGAACTCAGTTTGAGATGAGAGACAAGGAGTACTGGCTCCCTTACAAATTATACAACAGGTTACTCTCTGAGAACCCAGTAAAAATCCTGGAACAAGAGTGAGGATCGAGATAAGGGCTGCCCTCAATTCTGCGATAGCAGAAGCAGTGTCAGGGTGAGTACCAAAAGCAAGAATTGGAAAGTCAGCAGCCATGGAGTCAAAATGCACAGTAGTTTTGACTTTTGTTTAGTGTTTGATTTTGTTTTTCAGTGAGCATGTATCACTTCTGGAATTGGAAAAATCTATATAAAGTTAAAAACTTTACATCAAAAAGAAACAATCAATCAATCTATTGGTGATCAAGGTGATCCCTTAAGCATTCAAGACTCTACAGGGCTAAGGGAATAGGGCTGGGTGGTTTGGGGAAAGAGGGGACCGTGAGGAGTGGTGCTCTTTCTTAGGTTAGGGTTTCCAGAGTAGATCCTGAGACAAGAATTGAGCTGCAAGCTCTCTGTTGAAGAAGCAACCTTGGGAGAAAGAGCAAAGAAGTAGAAGTGGGACGGGGAAATTTGATGTTCTATTTATCTATTTTTTTCTTTTGTAGTTTGTGCTTTTCGTATTTATCTTTAAAAAAAAAAAAAGCCTAACCTAAGGCCATGAAGATTTATGACTATGTTTCCTTCTAAGAATTCTATGGTTTTAGCTCTTACATTTAGGTCTTTGATCCATTTTTTCGTTAATTGGCATTATTTTTACAAGAGTTGTAGATTTACAGAAAAATTGAGCATATGGTATAGACGGTTCCCATAGACCTCACACACAGTTTCACCTATTATTAACATTTTACATTAGTACGTTACATTTGTTACAGCTAACGAACCAGTATTGATATGTTGTTGACTAAATTCGAAGGTTTATTCAAATTTCCTTAGTTTTACCTGATGTCTTTTTTCTGTTCCAGGATCCCATCCAGGATATCATATTACATTTAGTTGTCGTGTCTCCTTTGGCATCTCTTGGTTAGGATACTTTCTCAGACTCTCCTTGTTTTTGATGATCTTGACAATTCTGAGAAATACTGATCAGGTATATTGTACAATGCCTGTCTGTTAGAATTTATTTGATGTTTTTCTCATGACTGGACTGGAGTATGGGTTTTGAGGAGAAGATCACAGAGGTAAAGTCTTTGATTCATTCTGAGTTGACTTTTACATCTAGAATGAGGAAGGGTCCAATTTCATTCTTTTGCAAATGGATAAACAATTGTTCCAGCACCATTTGTAGAAAAGACTATTTTTTTCCATTAAATTTTCTTGTCACCCTTTTCAAAAATCAACTGACCATAAATGTATGCTTTTGTTTCTGAATTTAACTGCATTGAGCTATACGTCTATTTTATGCCAGTACCACACAGTCTTGATTAACAGCTTTGTACTAAGTTTTTCATTTTCTTTCTTTCTTTCTTTCTTTTTTTTTGAGGAAGATTTGCCCTGAGCTAACATCTGCCACCAATCCTCCTCTTTTTGGTGAGGAAGACTGGCCCTGAGCTAACATCTGTGCCGATCTTCCTCTACTTTGTACGTAGGATGCCACTACAGCATGGGTTGACAAGTGGTGTGTAGGTCCACACCCAGGATCCAAACCAGTGAATCCTGGGCTGCCAAATTAACTGCTGCACCACCGGGCTGGCCCCTGTAATGTGTTTTGAAATACAGAATTGTGAGTCATCCAATATTGTTCTATCTTCAAGATTTTGTGTGTATGGAAATAGATCTAGAAAAATTGTCAGTCAGCCAGCTAGGATTTTGATCGATCAATTTTGGGAATACTGCAATGTTAACAATATTGTCTTCCAATCCTTGAAATTTTTCACTTATTTAGCCCTTCTTGAATGTCTTTCAACAAATATTTTGTAGGTTTCAGAATATAATTTTTGCACTTCTTTTGTTAAATTTATTCCAGAGTATTTTATTGTTTTAGATGTCATTGTAAATGGAATTATCTTCTTAATTTAATTTTCTGATTGTTCATTGAAAGTGTATAGAAATATAATTGATTTTATATATTGATCTTGTACCCTGCAACTTGACTGACCTTGTTTATAGTTCTAATGGTTTTAGTGAATTCCTTAGGCTCTTCTGTGTACAAGACTATGTCATTTACAAATACAGTGTTACGACTTTCTTTTATTCTACACGTTGCTTTTTTATTTCTGTAAGTTTAGTAATCGTGTCTTCTTTTTCCTTCTTGATTTTAGCAATTTGAGTATTTTCTCTCTTTTTTTTCCCTCTTGATTAGTCTAGCTAGTGGTCTATCTATTTTGTTGAACTTTTCAAAAAAACAATTTTGGTTTTGCTGATTCTTCTCCATTGATTTTCTATTCCCCTTTTTTATTAATTTCAATTCTAATATTTACTATTGCCTTCTTTATTCTAGATTTGGGTTTAGTTTGTTCTTCTTTTTCTAACTTCTTGAGCTAGAAACTCAGTTATTGATTTGAGACCTTTTCTCATTTTTAATGTAAGCATTTAGTGCTATAACATTCCCTCTCAGCATTCCTTTAGCTCCATTCCATAAGTTTTGGTATGTTGTGTATTCATTTTCATTCATCTCAATGAATTGGCCAACTTCCCTTGTGATTTCTTTTTAAACTTATTGGTTATTTAGGAGTGTCATGTTTAATTTTCACGAATTTGTGAATTTCCCAAATTTCTTTTCTATTATTGATTTCTAATTTTACTCCATTATTATCAGAGAACATATTCTGTGTGATTTCAATTCTTTTAAAAGCATTAGGGGTTGTATTAGGGCCTAGCATATAATCTATCCTGGAGAATAGCACTTGAGAAGAATGTGTATTCTGCTTTTGTTGGGTAAAGTGTTCTTTAAGTGTAGCTTATAGCTTATGTATAAGGTTTTTCAAAAATTCTATTTCCTTGTTGATCTTCTGCCTAGTTGTTCCATCCATTATTGAAGTCTTCAATAATTATTATTGAATTGTATACTTCTTTAAATTTTGTCAGTGGTTTTTCCATGTACTTTGGGGATCTGTTGTTGTCTATATATGTTTATCATTGTTATATATTTCTTGCTGATGGATTTACTCTTTTATCATTATAAAATGTCTCTCTTTTTCTCTAGTGACTTTTTTTGTTTTAAAGTCTATTTTGTCATATTAGTATAGCCACTCCAGCTTTCTTATGACTGCTGTTTTCATGACCTATTTTTTCCATCCTTTTACTTCCAACTATTTGCCTTGAATCTAAATTTTGTCTCCTGTAGACAACATTATAGTTGGCTCATATTTTTATGTCCAGTCTATCTCTGCTTTTTGATTGGATTGTTCAGTCCATCCACTTTATTGTTATTACTGATATAGCCAGATATACATCTTCAATTTTGTTTTTTTCTTTCCTATGTCTCATGTCTTTCTTGTTCCTCTGCTCCTCTTTGGCACTGAGTGAATATTTTTTATTGCGACACTTTAATTCCTTTAATTATTTACTTACCATATTTTTTCTAGTTATTTTCTTGGTGGTTGTTCTGGGGCTTAGCATATACATCTTATCACAATCTTCTTCAGATAGACATTATGCTGATTCCAGTGAGACATAGAAACTACTCTTATATAGTCCTATTCCCTCTTCCCCCTTTTTGTACTGTTATTGTTATATATTATATCTATATGTTACAAACTCAACAAGCATAATGAATTTTTATAGTCATTATTTAATAGAATTTTCTATCTACTAAAGAAGCTGAGAAAAGAAAGGAGAGTAGGTATATATTTATAGAGTTTGCTATACTATGCTAACTTTCTTTTTCTTTTTATTTATTTATTTATTTTTTTTTGAGGAAGGTTAGCCCTGAGCTAACTGCTGCCAATCCTCCTCTTTTTACTGAGGAAGACTAGCCCTGAGCTAACATCCATGCCCATCTTCCCCTACTTTATATGTGGGATGCCTACCACAGCATAGCTTGATGAGCGGTGCCATGTCTGCAACTGGGATCTGAGCTGGCGAACCCTTGGCCATTGACATGGAATGTGCACACTTAACCTCTGTGCCACTGGGCCAGCCCTAACTTTCTTTTTTAATATTTTATGTTCTTTTCCTTTTTCTTATGGATTCAAATTACTAGTTGGTGTCTTTTTTTTTTTCAGTCATTTTTCCAATACAGCTTTGATACCACTCACATCCCTTGTGATGTTATTGTCAAATAAAATACATTCCTGTATGTTATAGGTCAAACAGTTCAATTATATATATAGTTTTATTAAATTACTTTTAAAATCAGCCAAGAGACTAAAAGAGAGAAAGTATGCATTTATACTGTCTTTTAAAATTAACTTTACTGTTGCTTTTTTTTTTTGAATAGATACAAATTACAGTTTGAAATCACTTGCTTTCAGCTAGAAAGACTTCCTTTAGTATTTCTTGTAAGGCATGTCAGCAAGCAACAAATTCTTTGTTTATTTTTGTTTATTGGTAATGTCTTTATTTCATCTTCATTTTTGAAAGGCAGTTTTGCTGAATATAAGATCCTTGGTTAACAGGTTTTTTTCTCAGCACTTTGAATATATCATCTCATTGACTTCTGACCCCCATTGTTTTTGTTTTTGATGAAAAGTCAGTTGTTTATCCTAGGGAGCTCCTGTTGTATGTAATAAGTCATTTTTCTCTTGCTACTTCCAAAATTTTCTCTTTTTCTTTTCTTTTTGTTTTTTGAGGAAGAGCAGCCCTGAGCTAATATCTGCCACCAATCCTCTTCTTTTTTGCTGAGGAAGAGTGGCCCTGAACTAACATCTGTGCTCATTCTCCTCTACTTTATATGTGGGATGCCTGCAGCAGCATGGCTTGATAAGCAGTGCATAGATGTTTGCCCAGGATCCGAACTGGTGAACCCCAGGTCACCAAAGCAGAGCACACAAACTTATCCACTACACCACCGGGCTGGGTTCAATCTTTCAGTATTTTTACTATGATGTGTCTGAGTGCAAATCTCTTCTTGCTTATCTTACTTTCTTATTTGTGGAGCTTCTTGAATGTGTATATTAATTGTTTTCAGCAACTTTGGGAAAGTGCCAGCCATTATTTCTTCAAATATTTTTTCTGCTTTTTTTCCTCTCTGCTTCAGGTACTCCTATCATAATACGTTGTTGCTTTTAATGGTATCCCACATTTTTCTGAGGTTGTTCATTTTCCTTCATTCTTTTTCACTCTGTTCTTCAAATTTCATAATCTCTAGAATATATCTTCAAGTTCATTGGTTATTTTTTTCTGCAGGTTCAAAATTGAACCCTTCTAGTGAATTTTTCATTTTGGTTGTTCTATTTTTCAACTGCAGAATTTCCACTTGGATCTTTTTTATAATTTCTGTCTCTTTACTGATATTCACTATTCGATGAGACATTGTTATCATAGCTTCTTTTAGGCATACTTTCCTTTAGGTCTTTGAACATTTTTATAATGTCTTCTTAGATGTATGTGTTATATCGGAAATCTGGGCTCTCTCACTGTTTTTGTTACCTGCTGTTTTTTGTGTGTATAGGTCACAATTTCCTGTTTCTTTGCATGTCTTGTGACTTTTTTGCTGTTGAACATGGAAGTTTATTATAGGAACTCTGGATACTAATTCACTTTCCTCCTCTCTGGGGCTTGTTTTTGTTATTGCTTACTTGTTTACTTTTTACTGACTTGTCTACACTATTTTAGTGAGGTCTATTTCCCCTGCAGTGTGTAGTCTTTGTTGTCACCTCTCAGAGGGTGCCATCTTGAGCATGTGCACAGCCAACCCAGGATGACTGGTTTTGGCAGGGTTCACTTAGAATGTCTCTTTCCCTGATCTCTCTGTTAAGTTGTTTGTCTTTGGTATCACACCCAGCTGTTAGGCTCCATTAATCGCTCTGTTGTTTTCAACAATGCCCTAGAGTATAAACTGATCCACAATCAGATGCAATTAAATTCAAGCAAGGATAGTTTTTGAGCGTAGTCTTTGAAATTTGTTCTGTCTCCAGTAGGGCTATTCTTTGCTCTCTCTTTCTCTGGTTCTGTGTGGTAAATTGGTTGGCCTATGATTTAACTTGTGGTTCTCACAGAATTATCTGCCTCCTCTTAATTATTTACCACCAAAATCTCCAATTTGTGTGTGTGTGTGTGAGGAAACTTGGCCCTGAGCTAACTTCTGTTGCCAATCTTCTTTTTGCTTGAGAAAGATTGTCACTGAGCTAACATCTGTGCTAATCTTCCTCTATTATGTGGAATGCTGCCACAGTGTGGCTTGATGAGCAGTGCTAGGTCTGCGCCTGGGATCCGAACCTGCTAACTCCAGGCCACCAAAGTGGAGTGTGCAAACTTTACCACTATGCCACCAGGCCAGCCACTCTCCAATGTTTTTGAGAGCACTCTTAGGCTTAAACTTCCCCCATACTCTGTTCCAAATAAAGTCAGTTCCTTCGGATAGCTTCAGAGCTCTCTATTCTCATGGAATGCCTCTCCACCTGGGAAAAATCTCTGAGTCATTGCTCTGGGCACTGGGGGGAGCCACAGTCTCTGGTCTTCTCATATAGCCTTCCTGGCTTACAATCTCTACCCTACTGGCAAGTTGGGGTGAGTGATCAGGGCCCCAGAATTCTTGGCCTGCTGTACATGGGATAGAACCTCCATTTTATAAGTGGGAGCTGGCTGGAGGAGAGGAATATTCTGACCTCTTAGCTACACTCACCAAGAACGTAGCCTCTAAAATTTAGAGTTGGAAGGAATGAGAAACGCTGGTGGCCTTCCCCTCCTGGTGCGATACTGTATCCCTTAATAAAGCTGAGAGGAGAAGGCGCCCTGTCTTCTTGGTCATATTCAGAGTGGGACTTTCTTGAAACTGAACTTGAGTGGTGGTAGAAGTAGGAAAGAAGTGGATCAAAGCTCAAGTGCTGTAGACTCTTGCTTTTCTTACTTAGTAGATTTTCTGGAATAAATATTTCTTCATTTGCTGTCTAACCTCATTATAATTTCCACAATAGGTTTTGTTTCTTTTTTAGATATAATTCACCAGTTGCACTTATTTCTATGAGGAGTGGGCCTGTGGAGGTCCTCACAGTGCAATTGCAGAAGTGGAACTCACAGTGGGAATTTTTACCTATAGTTTTGTGAAGAGAAAGAGGAAGGAGCTATATCTCATATAACGCAACACAATTCTCTTAAAAGCCTCTTGAAATATGTTTCTTGTTCTCAAATTTTCTCCATTCCTAGAGTGATCTGCATGGTTCCCTTTTCTATTCTTTCTCTGTATCCTGTCTTCCACTATAGCTTCCTCTGCCATTTCCCTTTCACCACTATGGCCTCTCCCCATCACCACTGCCCGCCCCCACCCCCAGTACCAATCATCTCATCATTCTTGTCTTATGTAAGTGTGTGCAGCTCTCTCTATGCTTCTCTTTTCATGACAGATCCAACATCCCCCTCAATAAAACAAAGACTTGTTTGGGATATAATCTCCTTGGTAGCCTTAAAAATGGAAAGGCAATATAACGTTTCTTCCTATCATGCTACTTTATATTTTAACTTGAGATCTTTAAATTTTGTAAATGCCAGTTCACTAGCTATGGTTGATAGAATGTCATAACCAAGGAGATTGTTAATGCCTGCAAGGAAGTGCTAAATGTTTGAGGCATACATTTTCCCAATCTGTATAGTAAACTCAAGTCAATTGAAATGAATAAATATTTACAGGGTGCTTTAAACCAAGGTGTTGTCCCTAGACCAGCAGTGGAAGCGTTATCTGGAAACTTGTTAGAAATTCAAAATTGTAGGCCTCATCCCAGACCTAATGATGAAGAAATCATTATTAAAATCTGAATTTTAACATGCCCTTCTAGTGATTCCAATGCATGCTAACGTTTAAGAACCACTGCTTTAATCTGTGAAAAAAGAACCATGCTAGAAGCTAAGGAATCCAATGTTGAGTGTGACTCAGTTCCCCATCCAGAAACAGTCATAGTCTATTGAGGAAGGTAAGAATGTACATAAATAATTAAAATATACTGTAATAGGGGTCAGCCTAGTTTGGCAGTTGTTAAGTTCACGCACTCTGCTTTCCACGGCCTGGGGTTCACAGGTTTGGCTCTCAGGTGCGGACTTAACACCATTCATCAAGCCTCACTGTGGCGGCATCCCACACAAAATAAACGAAGATTGGCACAGATGTTAGCTCAGCAACAATCTTCCTCAAGCAAAAAGAGAAAGATGGGCAACAGATGTTGGCTCAGGGACAATCTCCCTCACACACACAAAAATTGCATATACTGTAATATATGCAATATTAAATTTACATACAAGGTATAGAATTGTAGAGACAAAAGAAAGTTAACTGTCAGTGAGGGAATTGCTGAGAAGATTTTACCACTGACTAGGTTATCCCTAGGACTTAGACTAGTTAGTTGCCTCTCTGAGCCTTTAATTTTCCCATATGTAAGGTGGAAACAATAATACCTATTCTGATGAGTTAGAGCAATCAAATTAAATCCTGGATGTAAAAGTGTTTAGCATAAATCCTTAGCTCAAAGTAGTAGTTGTTCACCCTTAGCCCTTCCTATCCAAACCTCCTCAGTACATAGAAGTTTAATGGATATGTAGTAATATTTCAGAAGGCTGAACCCTAAACTTTACAGAAATAACCAGTTTCTTCCAAAATCTGGTTTCTGTCCATCTGCTTTACTGGTTGATTCAATGACAAATATCAATTAGAACTAAATTCTTTATCTCTGCTTTCCAGATTCGTTGGGTATCAAGGAAGTTCCAGGATGGACTTAGTTCAACATTCACACATATCAGATTAGCAGTCAGATTTACCTGCAAATACAAAACTTTACTAGTAGTAGTCACTGCCTTATTCTACCTCCAGCACTTACCAAAATCAGATGTCTCCATAAAAGGAAAAAATACAATGCTACTCATTGACTGAACAATTATTGAGCACCTATTATGTTTCAGGGCAAGAGAGACGCTGGAGATAAAGGAATGGAAAAGGCAAACGTCACTCTAACATCATGAAACTTATAATCCAACAGAGACTGAGGGTCAGGCTATTTTGGAAGTACAAAATTGAATTGCTTATGAAACAAAAATTTTTCTCAAGTATAGAGATCAAACAAGTGTTTCTGTGGTGGTATTTTCATAGTTCTGAACAAAGCTTATAAAATATGTGGGAAATGGCCCACAGCATTTGAAAGGTAGAGTGCAACTTTTACTTGAATTGAGGGAGGTTTCAAAGTTTTCTAAGATTCAAAGATGAATAACATCCACTATCTCCCTCCAGGAGATTTTTACTTAGTGAAAAGACAGTCAAATAGCATGCAAAACATACCTAGAGTGCCTGGCAGAAAGTAAGATGTTCAATAATGAAAACAAATGTTATTGCTACTGCTTACTAAGGATAGAAAGGTGCTTGAGGAGTCCTGTGTAAGCCCTGCTGCATTCTGGCGCCATATGAAATATCTTCAAACATTGCCCTTGGGCACAGGAAAACAAGATTCACCTAGATTTGCATTTATTGGGTACCTTCATATGCTTGGCACTACAGTGGGACCTCTAGGGCAAAGAAAAAACCACCTGCTTTCTAGGTGGCTGTGCTGATGGAAAAGACTCAGGACAGAGGACTCAGAGCCTGGCTAACTGGATTTAAGTTCCATTCTGCTCAGCAGTGAGCCTACTGGTTACAGGACCATGAAGGCTTTAACCTCTCTGTTTCCTTGTCTGTAATATTAGAATAAAAATATCTACCACCCAGAGCTGTTGTGAGGATTAAGTCTAATAATGAAATTAAAAGTGGTGTGAAAATGTGTTATGCAAATATGAAGGTTATTGTTGTAATTCAGCAGGAAAAATGCTGGGTCCCTTTTACACGTATTGGGCCATTTCCCAAGGTCTGGACTCTGTGTGTTCGTGTGAAGAAAACAAGTCCCACATCGGATGTGCCTTCCCTTCTTCCTCTAGCTTACTCTGCTGTCCCCAACCCAACACTGATCGTGTGGATGAAATGGAATCTAGATGTGGTGCATTCCTCATTTGGAAACATAAGATTGAGCATGGCTGATTCTGTACTCAACCCACACTCCTCCCCAATTCCCACGCTTTCTATCCCTACCTACCAATTTGGTTTTTTTCCTCTTATATTAAAGTCGCACCCACCAAATGATCTGTTCCCTAAAGAGTCTCTCTCTTACTGTATTCGTCTTTTTATCCCCCAGGGTTCATAGCACAGTGACTTACATAGAACTGGTACTCAATATTACTCTTAACAAAAGAAAAAGAAAACATCATTTTAGCTGAGAATGTTTAGTAAAGTTATTTCCAACATTGTTTCATGCAAGCTTCTCATGCTTTCTGAATAACCAACATTAGCTAGAGGGATAATTCATTAGTTCTAATAATATTTGTTGTGTTCAGACTATGTAAGTGTCGGAGACACAAGAGTGAGCAAAAACATACTTGTCTCTACTCTCATAGAGTTTATGGTCTATTGTTCACTGTAAATGAGGACACTGAAAACTGTAAATGAAAACAAAACAATCAGGAGCAGGCTTGGCCTTCAGTGAGAACACGAGGTACAGCTGTGAATCTAGCCAGACTACATTCCAGTCATCACTTAGGCCATAACCGTTAGAAATTATTTTTTATTATCCCTCCCAACCAAATATAAACTCTTTAACTCAATATATCTATTGCACAATCGATAAAAACAACACCACTGATCTGGTAACCTACAAATAGAGTGGTTTTCGTTTTTAATATTAGATATAAGATGACGCCTCAGTTGAACAGTCAGTGTCAGTCCACACAAACTGCGACACAAACGCAGACTCACGTGCGTTGTAAACGTACCCACACAGATAACTTCTTTGGCAAGAACAAAGCCCCGTGTGCCTCTGCCAGGCTCAAGAGACTCTCACTCTCTTTCCTGAGGTGTGGACTTTGTAAACTAACCCCAAGAAATGCTTTTCAAAAAGGGCTCCCAAAACTAAAACTAAGGAAAAGCTTCCTATGTAAGTATAGGAAGGCCCTGAGAAGTCCTGCAATAAAAAAATCTATTTGGTATGTGAGCCTGACCTCCCACATTCATTTCACCATAGCACCATTTTTTCAAAACACCTATATAAATATCCTGAAAAATAGTATTCCAGGGAACATATTTTTGGAATACTCTGGTTTAACTTATTCAGATCCTATTCTGGTAGGTGTTTTCTTAATTGTCACCATAGCAACTTTGTAAATGTATTGAGTTGTTCTAAGTCCACTTTGATCAATTATGTCACCTGCTGAACTGACCATCAAAATTCTATTTTGTCTTTTAACAGAGAAAGCAGTTGAGATGAGAGCCATAACAGTGGTTCTTTCCCACCAGAAACATCCAGAGAATGACTCTACCTGGGTACGTACAGGGCCCTGCAAAGCATTCATCCCCCAAGCTTATACACAATTCGTTTTTATACTTCATTTCACACTTATTTTCCCTGTGTTTTCCTTTGCTTCAGCACTCTCAGACAAATTTCTGGTTTTCCGAGATGGCCTGCAGTGAAGTCCTGTCCCCAGAGACTGGTTTTTATTAGTCTCTTAAGCAAGTTATACAATTCAAATCACCTCTCCCTGGCCACCCATCTGCTTGTTTTGCTTCTCTTCCTCTCTGCTGGCCTCGGTGTAGAAATCCTCTATGCTGCTCTCTCCCCTCCCCGTGCACTGCCCTAAACTCTCCCCCACCGTTCTGTCTATCCTCTCTGTCAGGGTCCAGGGGCCCCTTCTGTTCACATGGCTCTGGGCCCACCTGTACCGGCCCCATCTGTCAGCAAAACAGCCCCAGCATCCCACAAACCTGATGGAGGAAATTCTCCTCTGAAGAATTGACGTCACTAGGTGTTCTCCTGAGAGTTGTGCCCTGAAAAATTAGCTACATTGAGGAAGAATAAAGGGCACTTCAGCATGGCATAGCGGCATTGGTTCCCTTGGCATTAATAAAAGACTTCTCCCACACAGCGCCACGTTGCAGTCTTCCATTTGAACATTGCTTAACATCAACCAGAAAATTAAAGGGAAACAGCAACTTAAAAAGATAATTTATCTTCAGGCTAACCAGAAATTTAAAGATTTTTATATTTCAATGCGTAAGAAGGTCAAGGGAGTAAAATCTATTTTCTAAACCTAGCACGACCAAACATATTTACAAGATTATTTCTTCTCGTCCTTCCATTTAAAGTAATGCAGTGATCTTTTTTGGAAGACGTCCTTCAGTTTGAGTTCCTTGGCACTCTTTGTAAAGAAGTCAAGGAATTGTATCCCAGAGGAAGCATTTCCTTGAAAGAAAAGTTTGTTTCTAATATTTAAAATCCCCAGTCTCCTGTGAAATATATATAGTGAAAAGAAGACAAGGTCCACAGCTGAATAACACAATGAGGCTTGGCAATTTTTTTCTGTCTGAAATTTGATTCATATTTAACCCAGATTTGTGTGTCGATTCAGAGATGAAAGTGCCAGGAGGAGAACAGAATGGTCACAGCCAGCCATTGCAGAGAGTGTTCTGTGCCAGGACCGAACAGGGTCTAAAAAATGTTGATGGCACCTGAAATTCATACATGAGAACCCTTGCTGCACAAGCGGCCTCTTGGTTCTGATGTTCCCTTGCCTGTTTCCTGTGTGTGAGCGGAGCGCTGCAGCGACCCTGTTTATCTGGCCCCTGCACAACATTGTCAAGACACATTTCCATTTTCCAAGTGACTGCTGCCACTGGGCCGCAGTCTGTGCTCATTTCTCGAGTAGCTAAACCCTTTGACACTGTGGTTTTTAATTAAAATTACATTAAAGTTAATCAACCAGAAAGAGGCTGCTGTAGAAGGCAGGTTTGATTGCAACCTGCAAAGGGCACGGAGGCTGCCAACTTGCTAAAGATGTGCCTGCAGATGCCAATCTGCCTGCATGAGCCCCATGGTTACAGAGCTGCCGGGGAGAGGTCAGTCCTGCTTGCATTTTCCCCAGGACTGTCAAAAAACACCGCGACGGCAGAAGCACGGCATCAAGTTAAAAAGCAGACAAGTCTCTCCAAAGTGCAACATCCCTGTATTTCTGCTGCTGCCCCAAACCACCGAAGCGAAACTGTCACAGCCCAACTGTTTCATCTTTAGACACGGCTAGGCTCAACCGGGAGTCGTCCAGGTTGCTGTTTGGGGAGGCCATGGCTACTCTTCGACGACCCTGTCTTCTCCTGCGGGCTGGGTTTCTGGCATATGGTGCTTGTGTTTGGTTTTGCTTTGTTTTGAAAGGGACAGAGGAAATATTTGAATGCTTCAGGATTCCTCGTTCCTCTCCAGGTTCTTTGCAAAAGGAAATGGAAAAGGATGGCCCAGCATATCATCATGCATTCTGAACCAAGAGACTATCGAACAAAACATCACTTCTAAGATTTATTCGTTATTTCACACTTACTATATGTGGCAGTGGTGTTGAGACTAAAATTTAAATTTTATGTCTGTTCTGTTTTTCTGTCATTAATTTGCTTAATATACCCAGGCCTAACGAAGTACCTGACACTTGGTAAGAGATTGATTAGTTTTAAATAAATGAATGAATGAATTGTCTATCACAACTAATTCTATCTACGCTTTTTTCTAAAGCTATAAAACAACCCTTAGGACAAAAGCCTGATGCCGTTTCATCCTGAGTGCCAACTCTAATCTATTGGTATTTGCCACCTCAATCACCATGTTGAGAAAGACTCTGAAGCTGCATCCAAGGAATGGAGCAGAGAGAGTCATCTTGGCTAAGGTCTCCAAATACTTTCCTTGTCCTGAGCTGGGGGAGCAATATGAAGATGATGTCGGAATTCTGCAGCTGCTTGCAAGTAAGTTGACAAAGCCCCTTGGGATGATTATAAGGGAAGAATGAACTTTGAAGAGGAAAAGGAACTAATTTACTGAGTTTCAAACTCTCATTAAAAGCTGGCTAAAATTTTATTTTATATGTCCCTGAGGGGCTTCCTGAAGCTACTAGCTGATTCTGATCAAGCCATTGGTCCTGTGATTGTTACACTTGTCTATCCATATCCATGTCATAGGCAGGGTCTGCGTCAGTGCTCTGCCCAGTAGCAAGATTCTTGAGGCAGGTGAACCCCAGCTGCCGCACACATCCTAGCTGTGAACATTAATGACTGGCAAAGGGTCTCCCTCTAAAAATCTATTCATAGAAACAGAATTTTGTTCTTTAAAAAAGTTAATTCTGTTTTCTACAATGAGATCTAAGAAGAAGTCTGCTAGGGAGGGGATGGGTTCTTCAGATTTTTCTTCTCTAATAAAAGGAGAAATACCCCTGCAAGGAATTCTTTTTTGCCTCTCTGACCAGCATACTATTTTCGTCATTTGAATGTAGTTATGTTTATTGGAGCTACAGCAGCCATCTTGTGACCATGAGGCACAAGTACCAAGACAAAAAATAAATAACCAAATTCTAAAGATGGTAAAACAGAAAGATGGAAAAGAATTTGAGACTTTAAAGATATTTTTTAACTGCTAACCAAAGCTTGAACTTCTAACTTCCTTGTTATGTGAAATAACTAAATGTCATAGTACTTAAGCCACTGTTAGTTGGGGAATCTTTTACTTGAAGCTGAAAGCTTTCTAACTGATATAGTAGTCTTGTTTTCTAACATAGAGAATACAACTTCCCACTCGCATAGTGTACTTCATTCCTTCCTCTTTAATATTTTAATCATGCTACATCTTTGTGTTCATACTACATAAAAAATCTATCTATTCCTTATAGAAGTCCCTAGTGGGAAAATATATCAAAGGTTAGCTTTTCTTGCCTGGGCAGATTTCTGGAGTAATATCTCTCTATATGTCTCTGGGAGACCTCATAAATCTTTCCCCAGTCAATACTTAGGTGTTGGAGTGGCCCCGTGGCCGAGTGGTTAAGTTTGCACATTCAGCTTCCATGACCCAAGGTTTCACCAGTTCAGATCCTGGGCGCAGAAATGGCACCGCTCATCAGGCCATGCTGAGGCAGTGTCTCACATAGCACAACTAGAAGGACCTACCACTAGAATACACAACTACGTAGTAGGGGGCTTTGGGGAGAAGAAGAAGAAGAAAAAAAATACTTAGGTGTTTTCTCTTCTAGCTTTAAATCAATCCGAAGTTCTCTTGTCCACTAGAATGCAGTTGTCCTGTGAGAAGGTGAACACTTATTTGATGCCTCCATGTGAATGAACCAATCAGACTATTCCCTGAATTTTGAGAAAAGGCAATAAAAAGGCTGAGGATATGGGCTAATTAGGTGGGCAGGCTGAGAATCACGAAGGAGAAAGGAAAGCAGAGATTGAGGCAGTCACCAGCAACCTCTGCCAGCCCCATGCCTGTTCCAGGGACGGTCTGGAGTCCTGCTACTACCCACACATCCTGGCCATAAGAATCATCTGGAAAGCAGGCAAATTTTGACAGATTGAATTTAAAAATATCCACATATACGCTGTTCACAAGAGACATCCCTAGGGAATAAAGACAGAAAAATTGAAAACAAGAGAATGTAAAAAGATAGACCAGATGAATACTAAGCACAAGAAAACTGAAGTATCAATATGAGACAGGATGCTGAATCAGACATTCAATGGGAGTGCTCGGATGTATGTATTCGACACCCTAGAGGGCATCTAGGAGGTGATGGAGCTCCCTCCCGCGGTTGGAGCAAAGGGCAGTGTTTGCTTTGGGGATGGTCCTTTCCATGCTTTGCCCCTGGAGGAGATCTGAAGCTCCAGTCAGCCAGCTGAGAAGGAGAGAAAGGAAACAGACAGGCAACCCTTCTTTCCTCCTTTAAGGCAGTTGGCCCACCTGCAATGGGTCCTGGCTATCAGAGGAGAGGTTGAGGGAATGGGAAAAAAAATCTTATTTTTGATAAAAATTGAAAGGAATATTATAGTATTGACTAATACTATAAAATAAAACACAACATAGCCAAACAAAAACCCACTATGACACCATTAATAGAGCCCAAAAACATTCAGTGGTGTAAAATATAGGGTTGCATTACTGAAGTGTTAATAATATGACTGAGGTGAGCCTGAACAGCTAAGCTGTTGAAGGTTCTGTGGGGTGGGGAGCCATTTTCCGCCATCACATCTGAATTTGTGTTATTGCACAGCTCTTGTGGGGTGTCCCAGTTTGGATTCGCTAGAACAGCAGATGCTAAGACAGAGCTTGGGTATAGGATATTTATTAGAGTCATGATTGGCACATGTGAAAACAAGGGGAGAGAAACAGGATCAGGCAGAGAGAGATGTCAAATGGGAAGCAGGCCTGATAGCGTCTCACTGACCTCACGGGACACTCTGGCTGTCAGCGTTGGCCTGTGCTGGCCTGGAATGGTTGGGTCTGTGTAGCCCTGCCTTGTCAGCCACTGGATGCAGGATGACCCAGAAAGGGTGTGACCTCAGTCAGGACAGCTGTCTACAGCTGAGGCCTACCCTAAAGGAGCTGCCAGCTGGAGGCAAAATTGTAAATGTGTACTGTTGAATGTTCTAGCACCTTGACTGTTTCTGGTCTCCTTTCTTTATTAAGATAGAAAATACAGCCAAAATCAACGGCCATGTATCATGTTTCTGAGACCCTATTACTTCTGCTGTAGCAAAGATACCACATCCAACATAATGGTTGCAATTAGAGCTAATACTTAGTTGTGTTAATAAGCATACACGGGGGGCAGCCGGTGGCCAGAGGTTAAGTTCACACACTCCACTTCAGAGACCCAGGGTTTCGCCAGTTTGGATCCTGGGTGTGGACCTAGCACAGCTCATCAGGCCATATGAGGCAGCATCCCACATAGCACAATGAGAAGGACCTACAAGCAGCATATACAACTATGTACTGGGGGGATTTGGGGAGAAGAAGAACTAAAAAGAGGAAGATTGGCAACAGATGTTAGCTCAGGGCCAATCTTTAAAAAGAAAAAAAAAGCATATACAGAATCCTAAACCCAATGATTGAAAATTACACATCAGAGACTCTGTCATGAAAATTCATCACATGCTATCTATAAAGCAAGCCCTAAAAGTTTTTAAAACTGGGTCCCCTACAGATCATGTCCTCTAACAACAACGCAAAGAGGTAAAAGGGAGAAACATTTCTTTAATCTAAAAAGCTGATGCATTTGCAAAATGGAAAATACATTTTTAAGTAACATTCATAATACATTCATAAGGCAAAAAAGAAACCGTAGTGGAAATTAGAGAGGCCATTGTGAACCATCCTAAACCAACACTTTCATATTAAAAATGAGGAAACCAAGACCGAGGAGTTAAATAGCTTGCTCAGGATTGCGCCACATGTTGGTAGCAAATAAGGGAGCAGTAGAGTGTAGTTGAGAGTAAAAGGATTTAGGCACAGGCTATGAGGTCAGACTGGTTCTCATCCTCCATCATTTGCTAACTGTGTGACCTGGGACAAGTGACGATACCTCTCTGAACCTGTATTTTCAGTTAAGATAGTAATACCTCCTTTGGAGAGTTGTTTGGAGGATAAATTGCAACAATGAATGTAAAGGCATGCAGGGGAGGCTGTCAAGAAAAAGACCTGCCTTAGAAGAACTTAGCAGACCCCAGGAAGTATGGAACCGCTGCCAGTAATCAAGACAGAGCCTGGGTTTAAGACCCAGGTACACATGAAGGTTATAGCGGGGCAGAGAATGAAGTGAGCAGAAACCAAGAGGAGCTCCTGAAATGAAGTGGACCAAGACGTGCACAAGCAAGGCACGGCAGACAACCAAGGGCTGGAAGGTGGCATGCACCCAAGATACCTGGGGAAACCATGGGGACCAAAGAACAGGACAAAACAGCAGCCACATGCCTGGTGGCACCAACACTAGCCCTGCCTGAGGCTCTGGGGACCTGGGAATGGAGGCAGCAGTCTCCATTTTTGCCCTCTAGGGCATGAGGCTTTCTTGTGGGATTTGTAGGGGAAATTATTCCTAATTTTTAATATTTATAAAAATGCAATCTTCTTAAGCCAAAGAAATGTCTCTCACATAACGCCAAGTATAGTGTGTTCAGTGCATTAATTTACTTATTTGTAAGTAGAGTAAACAACTATTTCTTGAGTCTATGGGCTAGAAATGACGTTAGGCACATAGAACCCAGTATTAGTAGCTTGATTAGCGTTGTCCTCCAAGAATCTTTGCAGGCAATCAAACAAAGATAACTTGAAGGGCTATATCAGTTGTCAATTGCCACACTAATACTGTGTAACACACAACAACCAAACCTCAGTAACATTCAAGAATAAGCATTTATTTTGATCACAAATCTATGGGTTTGCTGGGCAGTTCCGGTGCTCTGCTTGGAGTTCAGCTGATGTCAAGTGAGCTTGCTCATGCAGCTGCAGCTACCTGGCAGGTAGACAGTAGGATGGTAGGCACGTAGGATGTCCTTAAGTGGGAAGACTCAGCTTACTCGATGTGGTCTCCCATCCTCCAGCAGGCTAGGTAGGCTGTTTACACAGGGAGGGGTTCCAGAGAGAGCAGAAGTCCCCAGAGCTCAGCCTCAGAAGCCTTACATAGTTACTTTTTGTGTTCTATTCACCAAAGCAAGTCTCAAGTTCAACCCAGCTTCAAGGAGTGAGGAATACAATCCACCTCTTGATGAGAGAAGCTGCGGCGTCACAGAGCAAAGAGCAAGGACAGAGAGAGGCGGAGAATTTGGAAACATGCTTGACATCAACCCACCACAAGAGCTAAATTGACTTCTTGGCAGAATATGACCGGGATGGATTAGAAATCAAAATGGATGTGTGTCTTATTAGAAGAGATAGTATTCTCTCAAAAAGCCACGTTTTTCTCTTTAAAGGAATTCACACCTTCAAACAAGGGTTGGCTACAAAAAACCAAACTGATATATGAAATGATAATCAGAGAAAGAAATATAAAAACAATTGCTAAGGTTACATTAGCTAAAATAAATCTAACTTTGGACTTGAAGGTCTGAATCAAATCACTCAGTGCAGGAAGACAATACTTCTGATACCCAACTCATTTTGGTTTGGTGCAGAACAAAAGACTGACAGACAAATTAAGGAATACGAATGGCAATATATCTTAGGAAAGCATTCTCATTTGGACTACATGGCTCCAACGTTTGAATAGTAGGAGTCTCTGAAGTATTATCCTTTCTAGTGCTTTTTGATGGGGTATCTGATTTATATAAAAAGGCAGGAATATTAAGTCTTATCCAGTTTTTATGAATATGTATTTTTTTGCAGAGTATGTTTGGCACAAAGACAGAGAGCATTTATTACAGCATGAGAGAATAGAGGTATAAATCCTTATAAGCATAAAAAAGCAGAGAAATGTAATTTTCACTTCCAGCGCACTGAAAGCTATAATATAAACAAATTTTGAAGATGCCATCAACCATCTATCCAAGAACCAAGATTTCAGAAGGATCAATCTGTACATAAAAAAGCAAATTTTAACTGATTCAACAGTACATTTAAAGTTTCTGATAACCAAGACTTGTGTTTTGAAGAACAAACTAAAATATCTTTGTTTTTACAGCAATAAAACAACACGTTATGAAATTTTGCTTGGATTCTTGCACATTTGTTGAAACTATGCCCAGCTCCACACCTGAGAGAAATAAAAGTTATGAAATAAAACATAAAAAAAGAAATGTTTATGCAACTCTTTTCAGAAACAAGAAACTATATTATTGACAGAATCAGCAACTTAAAGTCTGTTAATGCTGGTGCTAATAAACCTGGCATATTTTCAATTTAGGTTGACACTATTCAAACTGACACTTCTCACTAATAAGATATGTCACAAAATCTGCATGAGAATATTGGCTATCTAAATTAAGCTTTTATTGCTTGAAAATATTGGAGGCTATTACAGATGTTCCATGATCAAATTACATTTTTTTGTTAAAAATGTTCTACTTAGGAAGCTAAGGTGAAATAATAGACTACGTACTAGATAGACCTCCTGACTAGAGAAAAATCGCCAACACATAATTATCCATGATATTAAAGTTTTAAAGAATAAGCAAATTTACTTCTTTACGACAGATATGTGCCCTGTTTGGATTTCAAAGTTGAATGATTTATTGCAACTTTCACTTGTTTAGCAACTGTTTATTGAGTTCCTGTTATGTGCCACGCACTTTTGTAGGGAGTGGGGAATGTGGAACAAGACAGACCAAGATGCCACCCTCACATAGTTTACTTCCTGGTGATTTTACTGTCAGAATTTAATATTTTATTAAAGAATGACTAGAGTACTGTAGTGACACAATAGATTCTTGAAAAACTGTGATGACCCAAAGTAAAAATTTTGATAAAATTTCAAGCATTTCCAGAGTCATACCTGAGGACACTAGATGTCAGTTAGTGCCTCTTTGCCCCTCCAAATGAGACAATAATGTCTTCTACCCCCACCCATTCCTTTGTTTTCAGAAGTCCAAAGTAGTACCTAAGGTTTCTGGGATGCGGCAAGGAGATGATGATTTTTAAGCCCTTGGATTCCAGAAGTTTCTTCTATTCCATTCATTTCACTATATGGAACTCAGTCCTTTCTTATTTTCCCTAACAATCCATGCACATCATTTCCTAAAACTCTCCCATTTTTCACTGCCCTTAAGGCACACTGACCTATTTTTAATTTCTGAAACACACCAAGATGACTTCTTCCTCAAGGACCTTTGCACTGGCTGTTCCCTCTGCCTGGAGCAGTGTTATTCCAGATACCTGCACAGATTGTACCCTCAGTTCATCTGGGGCGCTGCTGACTTTGTCTAAAATAACACACACACTCCTCTCACTCTCTCCCTCAATACCCTGCTTTATTGTCCTTTATAATATTTGATAGTAGCTGACATTTTGCGTATTTATTACTCTGTTTATTTCTCTCCCCCAACTAGAATGTAAGCTATGTGAGATCACGGACTGGGGCATGTTCACTGCTGTACCTTCAAAGCCTAGAATATAAAAGGTACTCAATTAAAACTTGTTGAATGGATGGATGAATAAATGAATACATAGAAAAATGAATGAACATGAGTTTAACAGACTTTACTAAAGAGTTCTGGACTAAGATGAAAGAGAGCCTCAAACTACAGCAATATAAATAATCTGAGAGGGAATTATAAGCATCCACACTCTCAAGAATGTCCTATAGCCACCCACTGGCCTTTCCCTTTGAGATGCAAAATAAACTCTTGCCCTTATCTCACGTGGACTGAGTTCTTCCCTTCCTCAGAAATTCTGGCACCAGCTCACACTCTCTGAGGACTCATCTTCTGCCCCGGCCCTTCTTGATGTATTTTTCCAAAGACAGTCATTTCCTTTAGAGGAAATTACTTAGTATCTACTTTTAAAAGGTAAGACTTTCTCTCCCTCGTTGGATCATTAATTAAAAGCAGTGTGAAATCAAAATTTGGGGTTAAGTATTATCCTAGATAGAAACTACCTAGTTAACAAAGACAAGTCAAAGACTGCCTTAACCCAAACAAGTAGGAGTTTTCAAACCATATTTACAGCTTGAATTCTTCTGAGGAAGAAATACACTTAGATTCATCTGAGAGAGTGGGAACAGCGTGTAAATAAGACACTATGATTAGGGGCCAGCCTGGTGGCTCAGCAGTTAAGAGCACATGTTCTGCTTCTCGGCAGCCCGCGGTTTGCCGGTTCGGATCCCGGGTGCTGACATGGCACCACTTGGCAAGCCATGCTGTGGTAGGCATCCCACATATAAAGTAGAGGAAGATGGGCATGGATGTTAGCTCAGGGCCAGCCTTCCTCAGCAAAAAGAGGAGGATTGGCAGCAGATGTTAGCTCAGGGCTAATCTTCCTCAAAAAAAAAAAAAGACACTCTGATCACAGCAAAGGACAGGGACTGGTGGATGAGAGGCAGCACGGGAGTCCCTTTGTGGTGATGAAGCAGCTCTGTGTCTTGGTTGTGGTGGTGGTTGCATGAATCAACATATAGGATAAAAATGTATGGAACTACAGACACACACACACACAAACACATGCTAATGAATGCAGAGAACAACTGGAGCAATCTGAATACTATTCAGTTTCATATTGTATTGCACCACTGTCACTTTCTTGGTTTTGATATTATATTGCTACGAAAGATATTGCCATTGGGAGAAACTGTGTAAAGAGCTCAGGGCTTCCTGCACTATTTTTGCAACTTCCTGTGAGCCTATAACTGTTTCCAAATAAAAAGCATAAAACAAAACAAAAAAAACCACAATCAAAGTATCTGCAGAGAAGTCTCAACATCACTATGTGATGTTTTGTCCTTCTTAATACATCACATAAAGGAGCACGTGATGTAAGGTTGAAAATCATCACTTTTGCAAGGATGAGAGTAATAATTGATCCAGGCAAGAATTATCAATGGACACGAGGTTAATGAGTAAAAGTTTGATGAGGAACAGAATATTTGCATAGTCTCAAAGTATTTCTCTATAAATACTTACTAATTACAAAAGGAGAAATAGTAGCTTTGTGATGGAGAAAGCTAATGGATACCACCTTAATAAAGTGATCAGAATCATCTACTCTTAAAGATTTAAGTACATAGGGGATTCCTTGAATGTGTTTCTTGTTTTGTTTTCTAACATCTACATGGAAAACGACATACGAAAATGAAAACCAACAAGAAGCGATAGTGAGACAAAATACAGCAGCGGAGAGATAGCACCTTCCTTTCACTTAAATTGTAAGTAAATGGATCTGATAAGGTGAGATATTTCTACATTGAGTTTCTGAACTCACTAAAACATCAGTACCCAAAAGCCTACCTAATAGATTTACAAACAAGAAAGAACATGAATACGATTCCTGCATTACTCATATGTAATAATACTTCTACCCAGAGCAGGGCGGGGTGGGGGGAACCTAATGTGACAATCAGAAACTTTTGGGTTTCTGAGCAAGGGCCTTAAAGAGAAAAAAGAGAACAAAGACAGCTGGAAGACCTGTAAGTAATGGCTACAAAATGTAAAGACTTGAAAAGAGCATGGAAAGATATGCTGGTCAGATTCTATTTGCATCCATGAAAACAGAAACAGCAAACCACTGTTTAACAAATATTTATTAAGTGGCTTTTATGTGCCAGACACTAGAATGGCCTAAGGAATCCAAATATGGGCAAAACATAAACCTTTCTCTTGGATTTTACTGTGAAGTAGGAAGAATAGATTGGAAGAATTTTTAAAAAGGCAATATTTTATTATAGGCTCTGTGATGAAAAAAAGTGGTGTCCAAGACGATAAAGTATCCAAAAAGTCTTCAGGGAGTTGATAATGGTTGATCTAGATGAATGCAGAAATTGACAGTAGTTCGACATGGCTAGAGAATTATTCTTTTTATGATACTTCTAGAGCAATATTATGAGCCATTCCTAATCGATTAATATATGTTAACGCATTTAACTCTTATAGGAACCTAGGAGCTAGATACTATTATCTCTGTTTTGCACATGAAAGTGCTAGAGACATAGGCAGGGTAAAGTGAGCGTTGTGCCCAAAGTTTTAATCAGGAGCCAAATTACGGGAAGATGTGTGTTCCATGCTGAGAAGTTTGGAATTTATCCTATAGTCTGTGAGGTATTGTAGATTTTTCAGAACAGAAGTGGCATGTTTAGATTTGCATTTTAGAAGTTTATTGTGGCAGCTGAGTGAATGGTGGAGTAGAGACAGACAAGACTGGGAAGAGAGGCAACAACAAGGAGACAATTACAATAGGTCTAGCAAAGTATGAAGAGGACGTGAACTTCAGCAGAAGAATGGAGGTGAAGAGGATGGTTTGATTGAAGAGCTGTGTCAATGGAATTAGTGATTGACAAGGTACAGGGACCAGGGCAGACAATGGAGGAATTCACGATTGCTCCCAGTGTCTGGCTAATCTAACAAATGGTTTCTAGCTCAGCTGATTGAAGCCAAGGTTGTTGGTTCAATGCCCACATGTGGCCATTAACTTGGATTCATCTCTGATAACTGACCAAGTCACTAACTAGACTTTAATTATAAGGGGTCCTAGGTGAGAATTTAGATGCTTCTGGACAAATCAATGCCTCTGATAAGAAAGAACACATATTAAAAATAGCTGTGGATTTGCCACATCAGTAGAATCATCTTTTTATATGGAAGACAGCATATGTCAGAAAACTCAAGGAAAGATTAGGAGATGATTCTCCATAGGTTACACATTTCTGTGTGTCCTACGAGCCAGGAACTATGTGCCCTTTTGTCCAGAATACTTCCAAGGATGTTTCTATAGTGAAAAATCCTTAAAAGATAGAGATAACGTCTCCCTCCAGAGCAACGAGTAGCCTTGGAAGCTAGTATCTTCCTCCAGGGCAAAGGGCTAAGATGCTTATTGGCCATTATAAAAAAACTTGGACTCCCTAAGCTGAAGGCTGCTCTCCTGTAATGCAACCTACTGCATCCATCTAGGCCCATCTGTGTGGCCCCTTTGGAACTGAGAGGCGTGGATGACTGACATAAATATACTCATACTCATGCTGCTTGCTGTGCCATGCATAATAAAATCCCCTGCCTCTGACCCAGAAGTCTTATGTTTTCTGCCAGGATCCATGAAATTGTGACAGGCTTATTAGCTTATAGGTAGGATAAAATCAGACACTTCACAGTTCTTGTTAGAAAGTTACTAGAGATTCCTAATTGTGGTGTGCTCAATAGGGAAGAATAACCAAATTGAGCAGCATTTGAATTTCACTAATTGTAAATTCTTTTCTTTTTTTTAATCTTCTCTGAGATTGTATCCCCCTTCCCAGCCCAGAATCTTGCCTAAGATTTAAATAAACTCATTTTCTTGGTGATTGACTTGAATTTTCATAATTTTTGAATAAAAGTGTTAATGATGAGCAAGTTTGACATGCCAGAAATCCTCACAGAAAAACAGGAAATGATGGCAGTGCTCAGATGTCTATTTCAGTATTCACTGGTGGAGACTTTTTTTCTTTTCTAAAGGAACAAACCCCCGAGGGGTCTGTGGATGACTTAAAAAGTGCAAAAATAGCTTACTTGAGATTAAATGTACAATGGTTGTTATTTGAAATCAAATTCCTCTGAATTTCAGCTAATGTAAATAGCTATTAAGCATGGGGACCTGTTCTTGGATTTCTTAACCGTATTATGGGGTGATGGTAACTGAGACCGGACCATAAGAATGTTTGAAACTTTTACGAGTGATTCTGTAAAAACCGTCATTTAAAAGTTCTGTCTTTTATGAGGTAGAGGCTAAAATTTATTTTTGAAGTCAATTGACTTTTTTGTTTGGGGAAAATCACCCCAGTGGGCTTTGAGTTGTATACATGAGAGAAAGATTTCTGGTATCCAGAGATGCGAGAAAGGTAGATCCCAGGAGCTACGCTTTCCTGAGCAATAACGTGACAACTTACTTGATAGTGGTCAGACCGCATCTCTGTAGACTGAGTTTTTTAAATAACTAATAAAATATATTTTTAGAGCAGTTTTAGGTTTACAGAAAAATTGAGTAGAAAGCAGAGTTTCCATACGCTCCTTCACCCCTCCACACATACATTTTTCCCTATTATTGACATCCTGCATTAGTGCAGCACGTTTGTTACAACTGATGAGCCAACATTGATACATTATTATTAACTAAAGTCCACAGTTTACACTCGGTTCGCTCTTCCTGTTGTACATTCTATGAGTTTTGACAAACGTGTAGTGACATCTTTCTACCATCATACTATCGAAGAGAAGAGTTCCACTGCCCTAAAAAGCCCCTGTGTTCCACCTATTCATCCCACACCCCCTCCCTCCAAACTCTAGGCAATTCCTTTGTCTAGACACAACACAGTTTGTCTACCCATTCACCTGCTGAAGGACATCTTGCTTGCTTCCCAATTTTGGCAATTATGAATAAAGCTGCATGTTTGTGTGTGGTCGTAAGTTCTCAACCCATTTAGGTAAATACCGAGGAGCGTGATTGCTGGAGCATATGTTAAGAGTATTTTTAGTTTTGTAAGAAACTTCCAAATTATCTTCCAAAGTGGCTATACATTTTGCATTCCCACCAGATAGATTGGTTTTTTGGGTATTGATTTAGACTGTCTTGTATCTGTATTTTATTGCTTTTCCTTAGTGTGTGTGTGTGTGTGTGTATTCAAACAGTTGTTTGCAAAGGATTAGGAGCAGAGATTCCAAAAGAGCTAAAAAGTTTTTGTGGTAGGTAGAATAATGGTCCCTTGAAGGTGTCTGTGCCAGAATGTGTGAATATGCTGCGTTACATGGTAAGGAGGAATTAAGGTTGTAGTTGGAATCAAGGCTGCTAATCAGCTGACTTTAAAATAAGGAGATTATCCTAAATTATCCAGGAGGGCCAGTGTAACCACAGAAGTCCTTCAAATGTGGAAGAAGGAGGCAGAGGAGACAGAGATACAGTGATGCAGTGTGAGAAAGACAGCTGGCTTGGAACACAGTTAAAAGCCAAGGAACGCAGGCAACATATAGAAGCTGGAAAAGGCAAAGAAAATAATTACCCTCTAGAACCTTCCAAAGCCTTGACTTTAGCCCAAGGAGATCCATTTTGGACTTGTGACCTTGAGAACTATAAGATGACAAATTTGTGTTTTTCAAGCCCTAATTGTGGTACTTTGTTACAGCAATTATAGGAAACCACTACAGATATGTAACTTCATCATCTCAAACTAGAAGAAAGATTTTGAAAAGGGACTAGGCTGGACTGTTCACGGTCCACATGTAATTCCAAGATTGAGTGACCTAGAATTGAAAACATGTGTCTACACAAAAACTTGTACACAAATGTTCATTGCAGCATTATTCTTAATAGCTAAAGAATAGATACAACCCAAACGTCCATTAATTAGTGAATAGATAAACAAAATGTGGTATGTCCATACAACAGAATAATGCTCATCTACAAAAAGGAATGAAGTACTGAGACATGCTACAACACGGATGAACCTTAAAGACATTGTGATAAAGAGGCCAATCGCAAAAGACCATATAGTGTGTGATCTCATTTATATGACATGTCCAGAATAAGCCAATCCATAAAGACAGAAAGTAGATGAGTTTTTACCAGAAGCTGGGGAGCAGAGGGCAGAAGTGGGGAGTGACTTCATGGGTACAGTATTTCTTTTTGTGTTGGTGAAACGTTCTAAAATTAGGTAGTGGTAATGGTTGAACAACTCTGTGAATATACTAAAAACTACTAAATTACATCTGTTAGAAGAGTGAATTTTATGGCATGTGAATTACACCCGATTATATCTCAGTAAAGCTGTTCTTAATAAAAAGAAGGAATGACCTGTATTTGGGGAAATGTACTGATGATCAG
Organism: Equus quagga; assembly: GCF_021613505.1. Taxonomy (NCBI): domain Eukaryota; kingdom Metazoa; phylum Chordata; class Mammalia; order Perissodactyla; family Equidae; genus Equus; species Equus quagga. Next base: position 154,450,435 of record NC_060267.1, on the reverse strand, counting down.
TTAATGAGTTCTGATGTGAGTTTTGGGGATACAGTTTTCCCTGGGAGAAATCGACAATAGAATTTCCCACTTTTAATCATTTGGAAGGCAGGTTTTAGACCGTGGCAAAAGGAAAGCTGGTTTTTTCCTCTGACCTTCAGGTTGTTGGGAACTTAGATTCTGGGTGTATCAATCAGAATTGGTTAAGTTACGCTGCAGAAAAACAAAATCAAAACCAAACAACTCTAAATTTAGTGACTTTCAGTAGCAGAGGTATATTCCTTGCTCATCCTTTATGTCATTACAGTTTAGCCAGGGGCACTGTATCCTTCCTCTGGAACCTGGGGTTGACAGTATACTCATTCCAAAAATTGCTGGACTCACAGGAAAGGAAATGGAACTCTCGAGGTCTTGCACTACAATTAAATGCTCCAGCCTAGAATTTACTCAAGTTACTTTTACTCATCGGTCACATCCCCTGCCCAACCAAAGGAAGTCAGGTAGTACAATACTACCACTGTCCAGAAGATTACAGGTTGGAACGATTTGGTAAATGGCACCAAGGACTACAGTAGTAGGCTGAATAATGGCCCCAAAGATATCAGGTCCTAATCCCTGTAAATGTTACCCTATTGGAAAAGTGCCATTGCAGATGTGATTAAGCTAAGGATCTTGAAATGGAGAGATTATCCTGTATTATCCAGGTAGGCCCAAATGACGCAATACGTATTCACATGAGAGACTGTGATAACGTGATTTATAATAAGAAATATGTATTTGGTCTTCATCCTCATTCCTGGCAGAGAGCTCCTAAAACCTTTGGAATTTCCTGTGATGAGAATAATTAAAGTGTCTTTTGTCATGTTAATGAGGATGCTTTTGGAATGCCTCTAGGTAACCTAAGGGCAGGGGCTGGTTCCCAGAGGATGCCAGGTGATTAGAGGGGTGGGGCTGAAAGTACCTGACTTCCAGGGAGGGGGGAGGGGCTAGAGATTGAGTTCAATCACCAACCACCAACAAGTTATACTAGTCATGCCTACGTAATAAAGCTTCCGTAAAACCCAAGAGGACTGGGTTCAGAGAGCTTCTGGGTTGGTGAACATGTGGAGATGCTGGGAGAGTGACTAGCTCAGAGTGGGCATGGAAGCTCCACGTCCCTTTCCACATACCTTGCCCTATGTGTCTCTTCTATCTGGCTGTTCTTGAGTTATATATTGTTATAATAAACAGGTAATCTAATAAGTAAATGTTTCTCTGAGTTCTGTGAGCCACTCTAGCAAATTAACGAAACTGAAGGAGGAGGTCAGTCAGAAGCACAGGGGACAACCTGGACTTGCAGTTGGCATCTGAAATAGAAGGAGGAGGGTGGGGATGGCAGTCTTCTAGGACTGAGCCCTTAACCTGTGGGATCTGACACTGTCTCCAGGTAGGTAGTGTCAGAATTGAGTTGAATTGTGGGACACCCTGGCATTGGAGAATTGCTTGGTGGTGTAGAAAGAAAATACACATTGGAATTGGTGTCAAAATTGTAGAGGCTTGACACAGACAGAAGAGGAAGCAATGAGACCATGGAGGTGTAACCACAGGCCCTCCAGGACAAGTTCAACTGACCCCATCTTATCAGCAGAGTGATTAAGAATTGCTTTTCAGAAAATTTCCAAAGTGACATACCCAGAGCATGTGCAGAAGAAATCTTGACTTGAAATGACTGCAGAACCAAAGATTCTCCTCCCCATGGAGACAAAGGAGGAGGACACACCCGGGACTTGGAAGTCAGGCTATTCGGGCCGGCCCTATGGGGTAGTGGTTAGGTTTGTGCACTCTATTTCGGCAGGCTGGGGTTCGCAGTTTCAGATCCTGGGCACGGACCTATGCACTGCTCATTAGGCCATGGTGTGGCAACATCCCACATGCAAAATAGAGGGAGATGGGCACAGATGTTAGCTCAAGGCCAAACCTCCTCACACACACACACACACACACACCCCCACAAAGACAGACTCTTACTAGAAGCAACGAGCCCCTCATTCAGGAAGATCCAGTGTTAAAATTCCTTCCCCACCTCATCGTAAATGTTTGGAACCCTATCATAAAAGTTTAGAACCTCATCACAAAAGTTTAGAAGCCTTTCATAAATGTTTAGACTCTTACCGTAAATGCTTGAAGCCCACCAATCAAAACCTGTCCCACCAGTGTTTCCATATGCCAGCCTGTTCTCGCTACCCCAAATCTTGAATCTGGGAGACGGATCTGAGGGCACACACCCCATCTCCCTGTAGATCAATCTCGCAGAATAAAGCTGATTTCTCCCCTAGAAGCTGATGCTGTAATCAATTGGTTTTTTAATGTGCATCGGGCAAGAGAACCCCAATTTTGTGCAGTAACAGCAGCAGAGATTGGAGTGATGCAGCCACAGATCAAGGCATGCAGGTAGCCTCCAGAAGCTGGAAGAGGCAAGAGATGATTCTCCGCTGGAGCTTCAGGAGAGAGTAATGTCCTGCTGACACCTTGAGTTGTGCCCAGTGATACTGATTTTGGACTTCTGTCCTTCAGAACTGTGAGGGAATAAATTTCTGTTGTTTTAAACCATCATGTTTGTAGTAATTTATTATAGCAGCCATGGAAAGCTAATATAATTACCATATTGGGTTTGGTAAATGTGTTTCGGGTACTCACCTTGGGACAACTAAACTGGTCCCGTTTACATAGTCATAAACCATGACTTCATTCAAGCCAAGCAAAGACGCTAAGCAAAGAGGAATCTAGTAGAGAACCATAGAGGAAAGACTCGACCTGGGGACTCACGGGCCTGATGGAAATCAAATAGTCATTCTTCACTGGGCTTGTGCTGCATTATCCTCAAGACCTCCAAAAATTCTCATTAAAAATTATAGTGCTGTCTTTGTTAAAAAATACAGTGGTCCAGGGGAGTGCAGATGCTTGCAAGAAACTGGCCTAAAATTGGCAAGAAGAGAACAGCCACAGGTGGGCCTTGGCCTGTGGTCCAGAGCAAGTCAGCTGAAATGGCAAATGAGGACCAGGATGCTAATCTGTGGACTGTATTGGCTTTTCTCAGGTGCTTCTAGGGGAAGGAAATATAGTCAGCATCTGGGTTTCCTGAGATCAAGCAGAATGAGACTCAGTTATTGTGATTTGGCATTTAAAGGAAGTGTGACACTACAACAAACTTAAATTTTTAAATCATAGAAATTATAAAGCTAGAGGAACCCTTGGAAAAACATTTAGCACTGTCACTTCATTATACTAATGAAGAAACTGAGGCCCACAGGAACCGTCAGAATCTCAGTTTCTCTTTAAAATGGGGAAATTGGGACCGGCCCTGTAGCAAAGTGGTTAAGTTTCCACACCCAGCTTCAGGCGACCCAGGGTATCGCCAGTTCGGATCCTGGACATTGACCTAGCGCCGCTCATCAAGCCATGCTGAGGCAGCATCCCACATAGCAGAACTAGAAGGACCTACAACTAGAATATACAACTATGTACTGGGGGGCTTTGGGGAGAAGAAGAAAAAATTGGCAACGGATGGTAGCTCAGGGCTGATCTTTAAAAAAAAAAAAAGAAAAATGCTTAAGACACATGGACAGTAACAACAGTAACAACTTAGAAAAACTAAAATAAAATGGGGAAATTGGACAAGACCATCTTAAGTGATTCTTTAATTAAAGACTTTGGATCCTATGAATTAAGTTGATAACTTACTCTAGCATTCAATATTGGAAAGAAATCCAAGGTAGATCTGAATACTTTAAAATTGTTCACATGAGCTGAAATTCACAAGCATTTTTCTTTCTTCTCAAAAATATTCCTGGGATCAGAAGTGATCATTACAGAAAGAGCCATCATCTTCCAGGACTGTTTAATATCAACCATAAAATGGCAAATCCCTAAAATGCTTTCTTAAATAAGTCTTGGAACATGGTAATAAATAGATGGTGGCCAAGTAGAAGAGTGAGTAGGGAAATGAATAGAAAAATAAATCTCTAAAACAAAAGTAGAAAATCATAGATTTTTATCTAAAATACCTCAGATAAGGTAGCTCTACCCTCAAAATATATACATATTTGACCTCTTCTCACCACTCCCACCAGTTTCACTTGGTCTATTTCACCATTATCTCCTGCCTGGTTTATTCCAAACTCCTTCTAAATGGTTCCCTATTCCGACCTGTATCCCCACACAGTCTATTCTTAATACAACAGCCAGATGGATCCTTTTAAAATATGTCCAATTTGGTTAGTCCTCTGCTCAAACTTTCTTCTGCCCCAATAGCTTCCCAGCTCATGCAGAGCAGAGCCAAGGTCCTTGCAATAGCTTCTAAGGCTCATCCGATCCAGCTGCCTACTACTTCTCTGAACTTATTTCCTACTAACCTCATTGTTCACTCACTTTGGTCTAATCACACAGGCCTACTTGCTGTTCTTAAAACACACCAAGCACGCTCTCCTCTCAAGGCCTCTGCAGTTGTCTTTCCTCTGACCAGAATGCTCTTCTACCCCAGATAACAGCATGACTCTCTCCCTCAATTCCTCCATTCCTGTTTAAATATCACTTTTCCAGCAAGGTCTGTCCTGATCACCTCATGTAAAATAGCAAAAACAACCCCTCCCCAGCTCAGCACTTCCTTTCCCTCCTTACTCAGCTTTATTTTTCTCCATAGTGCTGATCACCATATGAAATACATTTAATTATGAATTTGTTCATCATCTGTCTCTTTCCACTAGAATTCAGATAAAGACTTTGTTTTATTCACTGCTGTATCCTTGGAGCTTAGAACAAAGTCTAGCACACATTGGGCATTCAAGAAACATGTGTTGAATGAATGAATGAATTAACTAATTAATTAAAAGTGGTTTAAGGGGCCAGCCTGGTGGCCGAGTGGTTAAGTTCGTGCACTCTGCTTCAGCAGCCCTGGGTTTCCCCGGTTCGGATCTTGGGTGCCGTCATGGCACCGCTCATCAGGCCATGTTGAGGCAGCATCCCATATGCCACAGCTAGAAGGACCTACAACTAAAATATACAACTATATACTGGGGGGATTTGGGGAGAAAAAACAATTAAAAAATTTAAAAAAAAAAGAAAAGTGGTTTAAAAGTGGAAGATCTTGTCATATGATATTAAAAGAAATTCAGAGGTAATTTGCCACAAGACTGTCTTGGTAGCTCAATGATGCCAGTAAGGACCTTCCACTGTGCTGTCCTCAGGGTGTTGGCTGCTGTCATAAAGGTTGTTGCTTCAAGGTTACAAAATGGCTGCTGCAGTTTTAACCAACACATTGTCTCACAAACATTTGCATTCACTCCCTCATTCTGTCAGTAGGTAAGTAAATATGATGAGAAACTGCTAAGTACCAGGCATTGTTGTAAGGATGGGAACATAACCATAGACAAAACAGTTGAAGTCCTTATTCTCGTGAAGCTTCCTTCTAATGTCAAATGATTAAAAGAAAAGAGAAAGGGGAAAAGAGCTTTTCATACCTCTATTGATTTTAATCATGGAGAAGAATCTTTCTTGGCAGTCACCAGACATCTTCTTGTGTCTCATGGGTCAGAATTGCGTCATATGACTAACTCTACCTGAAAGGAGGTGAGGAAAGCCAGTCTCCCAAATCTGCAGCCTCCACCGTGACAAGAGGGTTTTGCTCCAGGAAAAAAAGAGGAGAGGGACTGGCTGCTGGGGAGGCAACCGAGCGTTTGGCACAAATAGTGCTGAGCAGACACAGTCGTTCAACACCTGCTTTTTGATCAAGTATTAAGGTTGAGAACTATTGCCCCATAGCTAAAATTCAATATTTAATTCTCAGGTTTTTGTTCCCTATGTTTCTATCGCTTCTTCTAACAGCCTTGATCATAAAACAGCCAGCCTTCTAACAAACACGCTTTGGAAATTTATCAAGAAATGCTGGATTGCTCCCAGGACCAAGTGATGGCATTTAATTTTCTCACCTGGAAAGACCCACAACTCCAGAAAAGACTATTTCTCCTTATATTACCAACTGGTCAGCCACCAACCTGTAAGCCAAAGCTGTGAATATATATTTTCTGTCAGCCTTCTTGGCGTGTGCTTCAGGACCAGGCCTGAGCACGAAACTTCTTTTGTCCAGGAGAACTGCAAAGCAGGCTCCGGACTCCTCGCTTGCCTTCTCCGTGGGCAATAAAGCAGCAGTTCCATCACCATTGTCCAAATGGCAAATGAGAAGTGATGGTCTGAGTATAAGGTACTGTCTGGAAAAGAAGAGAAAGAGGCAGCACTTCTGACAGAGCTGTTCACACTTTCCCTGCACAGCTGGGAGACATTAGCTGGATGTCCCCAGACTGGTCTGCTTTCTGGCACGGTGGGTTAAAAACGCTTAGAGCCTCCAAGGTAAGCTGGATTTCTATCGTACACATTTAGCAGCTAAATCACCAAGAGTCACTTTCAAATATTCATGCAAAGCTGCATCTTTACCCGAGGTCAAAAGTTCAATAGAAGTTAGCAAAACGAGAAGTGTGGGCAAGAGGCAAGAAAAGAAAGAGAAAAATATCAATAGAATATCTCTGTTCAAAAACTGCTTTCTTTATGAGGGAGCTTGTGCTCAGGAAAGTAGATGAAAGATATTCTGCAATAAATAGTGTGGAATACATAATAGAAAGACAAACATAAATAATATTTCTATACATGTTGATTTCCACTCCTGCCACCCTATTGAGTGGACAGGAAGGTGGTTAGGAAGGCCAGAGGAGCTGTGAAATTTGTATTAAGCATTTGAAATTTCTTAAACAAATAACCCACGTTTTAGGATGTTTTCTTTGCTACGCTTATATTCAGCAATCTGGTCTCTCTCAAGGCCGTCACTGATTTTATACAAATGTTATATATAAAACCTGTTTAAAACAAAATCTCTTTTAGTAGTAAAATATGTAGTCTCATTATGGCTTTTGTCAAAGGTAATCAGATTCCTGAAACAATTTTTATGGATATTTTCTAAATCTTATGTGATTTGGAGAGAGGAGGTGTGGAAAAACCAAAACACAACCTCAGAATAGAAAAGGGTGAATTCTAGTCCCACTTCGTGACTAATTAACAGCGAGAGTTTTGAGCATGTCATTTAACCATGGGGCTCAGGGTTCCCTCCCCTTCACTTTAATGGGAACTTAGTTATGAAAAATTCTATTTTTCTCCATATTAAGTGATCTATTAACAGCTTTTGACGCCATAGAGAGGGGACCTTTTATTTGTACTCTCCTTTATTCCAGGTTGCTCTATGGCCCAGCTTAGAGGATTTTGAAGTAGATGTCAGTTTTCAAATGTTTTTCTGAATCTATATAAAAATATCAGAATGGATTTTGTAAGTGTCAATTCTAATTTAACAAGGCTTAAAACATGATTGTGTCTAAACACCTTCATTTATAACTTGTGCCTAAATAATTTAAGCCTGCTCACTTAAATGATCTATATCTTCCCTTCTGCCCTAACACTTATAAAAATTAAAGAAAGACAAGCATCCTTCCCTATGTTGATGATGTAATCTTACTATTACATTACAAGGATGACCTCAAGGATGACTTCAGAAGTAATGAAACCTCTGGAAAATTGCCAATTTGAATAAAAAGAAAAAAGAATTCCATTCCAAAGAGACCATACATTTAGCACTTAGGTCTGTGGTTTCTCTATTTTCTAGAACTGAGGAATCCTGAGAGCAGGGCTAGAAAGACTGAGGCAAGTGGATACAGCTCCAGCCTCGCCCCACCCTCCACAGGGGAGCATTTTTTGTTGGTGGTGGTTTTATTTATTTATTTATTTATGAAATTCTACATAAATTTCATTTAAAGAAAAGGCTTTCTTGATTTAAAAAAAGAAACAAGAACAAAAAGCAAACAAAAACTCTGATCTAAGTGAAAAGAGGCAAACCTGGAGCCATCAGAGCAGATCTTGCCCATGGACTTTTTTAAAAATATGTTGCCAATATTTAAAAACAAGTCATTTTATGCAAAAATCTGGATTTCTGGGTCTCTTGACAATTGGGAAGGACTGAGAACACTGGGATCACTTTCCAACAGACAACAGTCAACTGGAGCTAGGTATTGGCTGCCTGCCTTTAGGAAGTCATACACTTTCCAATTTGCTGTGTTCTCACTACTCTCTAATTTTTTTTACTTCTTCTTCTTTTTTTTTTTTTTTTTGCTGAGGAAGATTCACCCTGAGCTAATATCCATTGCCAATCTTCCTCTTTTTGCTTGAGAAAGATTCACCCTGGACTGACATCTGTGCCAATCTTCCTCTGGTTTTTTGTATGTGGGTCACTGCCAAAGCATGGCCGCCAATAAGTGGTAGAGACCTGTGCCAAGGAACTGAACTCAGGCCACTGAAGCAGAGTTCACCAAACATAACCACTAGGCCCCGGGCCAGCCCATACTCTCTAATTTTTTTTTAATCCATGTAGATGTATTCACTTGCCTCACACCTGAGGGCATTTTGAATGGTAACACCCCCCACCACCACCACCAAACCAGTCTACATGTTTAATGCCTGTGATATTGTGGTATAACAAGAAATATATATTTTGGTTTTCATCCACAGTTCCTGCAACTTAGCTCCTACAGCCCTTGTGATTTCCCAAGTGATAAGAGTTATAGAGGCATCTTTTGTTATCATATGTAGTTATTGTTACCAGTTCCTGAAATAGTTCCAGAGCAATTTAGGTGAAATAGGTATTTTTTGCTATTTATAATAAGCCCCTTTCAAACATACCGGAGTTAATACTAATGAGGTGACTTTTCAGAAAGCCCCAGATAACGACACCCACATGATGGGACTGCTTGCCAGGGAAACCAACTTTGTGATTAGAGGGTTAGACCTTTCAGCTTTACCTCCCCCCAACCTCCTGGGAGGGGAGAGGGGCCGGAGGTTGAGTTAATTACTAATGACCAAAGATTTAGTGAATCATGCCTATGTAATGAAGCCTTCATAAAACCCCCAAATGATGGTGTTCAGAGAGCTTCTGGGAGGGTGAACATGTGGAGGTGCTGGAAGAATGGCACGCCCAGAGAGGGCATGGAAGCTCTGAGTTGCTTCTCCCTTACCTTGCCCTATGCATCTCTTCCATATGGCTGTTCCTAAATTGTGTCCTTTTATAATAAATCAGTAATCTCATAAGGAAACTGTTTTTCCTGAGTTTTGTTAACCACTCTAGCAAATGATTAAACCCAAGAAGGGGGTCATGGGAACTACCAGTTTATAGCCGATCAGCCAAAAGCACAGATGACAACCTGGACTTGTGATTGGCATCTGAAGTGTGGGCAGTCTTGTGAGACTGAGCCCTTAATGTGTAGGATCTGACACTATCACCAGCTAGATAGATTGAGTTGAATTGTAGGACACTCAGCTGGCATCTGAGAATTGCTTGGTGTGTGAAGAATACCCACACATTTGTTGTCCAGTAGTGAAGCATTCTATGAGGAGAGTGCTCTGAGAGTACAGAGAAGGAAAAAACAGAGACTTTTTCCTTGCAACACAAAATCACATGCATCTCATGACCGTTACATTCTGGCATGTCACTCAGATGTGCTCCTATTAAAAATTAAGCTTTCTGAGTTAGCCACATTGAATCTTAAGGAATAGAATTCAGTGGCTTCATCCAAGGGCTTGTTTCAGCATTTGGACAGATCCAGGGAGTTTGGCTTGCGTTATTTCCTGTGTTGCATTTTGTGAGGAGGAACTGGTTCTATCTGGGGATAAATTTAGGCGGAACCAGGAGGACATCAGTTTTTTGTGTTTTTTTAAATCACATATCCAGAGATGATTGATTGCAAATCTACTTTTGAACACTAGCCCAGAGATCCTTCTCCCTTCTATACTATACATCAGTCTCTGACAGAATCATAACTGAGTTGAGACATCCTGGAAGGTTGTCTAAAGAAGAGCTTTTCAAACTTATTTTTACCATGACCTGCAGTAAGAAATGTACTGGGTCACATGTACACACGAATTCACACACACACACAAGTTTTATGTTATAGCACGTGCCCTTGCTAAATGCAAATATTCTATTTTCTATTCAAATCTATTGTTTCATCTCTTTAAGTGCTGTTCATGACCCATTATATTGATTTCACAGCCCTTAAAAGGTCACAATCTGCAATTTGAAAAAACAGATTTAATAGACATGCTGTTAAATTATTTCCCAGATTTTTAAAGTTCTCTCTCTGTACCAATGAAGTCACAAGAAAATAACAAGTCTATATAATGTTATTTTAGCTATAGACCTGCTTCATTGAATTAGGAATATTTTGCCCTTGCCTTTTATCAAAGGCTGAGATAAGAAAGGTCATATGCATGCAAAGTGTCCTCAGTAGGACAATATTCCTTAAGTGTTCCTCTTGGAGTTCAAAAAAGTTTGGTGCTCATTGATTACAGTATTTTATTAGGTTATTACTATGGAATAATGTCTTTTATTTTCTGTTTTTCCAAGACTGTTAGGAAACTTAAAACTTTTCTTAACCTGGATTTTCTAGTTTGATTGTTTCTTCCTCTGACTCTCCAAACTCCCTATCTTTGCCTCCATCAGTTCTCATCTACATTACTGCGATAATAACTAACCACTCTGTCTACTTCCTCTCATTCTAATCCTTACTCCACACTGCTGTGGAATGATTTTTCCCAAACACAAACGTGATGATCACAAAAATGATCACTCTCATGCTTCAAATCTTCCCATCAAATCTTTCCTTCAGGGTTATCTCCAAGTGCTTTGGCTGGCACACAAAGATTTTTCTGAAAGCTTAGGTTAGGTAAATATGCTTATATAATATTAGAATTTATAATACTCCAAAAGCACTGATAGAAAAAAAGAAAAACACCTAAAGGGCTCTAGACTGTTGGTTGTATGATTATATTTCATTTTGGGGTATGCACATATAGAAGCATAGAAAATTGATGCTTATATATCTAGGAGTGCTCTGACTTATTCAACATAAGAGAAATACCTAGACATGGATCTTAAACTGGTGGCTCACAGGCCAAATTTGGTCCTCAGCCAGCCTTAGCTTCTCATAGATAGCATTTTAAATTTCTATCTTGAATCCCTTTACGTGGACATGTGCTGCCTGGTTCACCACTCTCGACTGTCCTGCACACAGCCCATCATGTTCATTTTGGTTACCTGCAAGACCCCTAATGGCTTTAGAATTTATAATTCTTGTTAGAAAGGTGAAAGATCCAGGAGAGGTGATCAAATAGCACTTCTCATCTTAATCTATTTCATCTCCAATACTGGTTCTACTTCTGCTTTTCATAGCCTTTCCAGATTTGATTCTAAAAGTGCCTGAAATCCCAGAGAGAAAAGAGCTGTCATTCTACCAGTCAAAATAATAAACTCTTAGGTAAAGTACTGAGAATGACATCCCCGAGTCGGTTCCATTTAACTGAGATTTGAAGGAGGAGGAGGAGTGAGCTATACAAAATGCCAGACAAAGAATGTTCTAAGAGAATTAGCAACAAGTGCAAAGGGCCTGAGGCAAGAAAGAGCTTGATGTGTTAGGCCAGTGAGACAGGCTTTGAAAGAGAGAACAAGAACTGTTATGATATTGAAAACGTTGCCAGGGTTTGGAACATGAAGCACCTCATAGACCGTGGTAAGGAGTCTGGATTTTATCCAACTTGCAATAGGAACGCTTTAGGAATTTTGAGTAGGAGAGTAAGGTGGTGTGATTCCAATTTTGGCTGCTGTGCAAAGAATGAATTCTAGGGGAGCGAATAAAGGAAGCTGGGAAAACTGCTAGGAGGCTACTGCAGCATATAACATGAGACATGATGTGGCTTGGGCCAGGTGGCAGTTGTGGAGGTGGAAAAAATGGATGGACTTGACATACATTTTGGAGGTTACATTGATGGGAATTTCTGATTGTCTGGAAGTGAAGGCACTATGAAGGGATTACTCCAGGATGACTCCCAGGTTTTAGGTATTATTAACTGAGTGGATGTTGGTATCATTTACTGTGGGAAGACTGGGGAAGAATGAGATTGTATGGTGGTGAGTGGGAGAAGGGAGTGCCATGACTCATTCTGGGCATGTTCAGTTTGAAATCTATTAGCCATCAGATAGATGGGATTCAGCGGAGAAGTTCCAGGCTGGAGACACAGGTTAGCATTATCTAGAGATGAAATTTCAATCTTTAGTCAGAAAGTGTAGACAGAAAAGAGAAGAAGGAACCCAATCCAAGATTAGTGATACTCCAACAATAGGAGTTGGAGTAAAGCAGGAAGAGCCAGCAAAAAAATATTGAGAAGGAGCAGCTGGAAAAGAAGAAAGAACACAAGGAGAATGTGGTGTCACCAAAGCATCTAGGAAGAAGGAATTGTTAACCTTGTTGAATGATGCTGAGAAGACAGGTAAGGTGAGGATAGAAAAACATCCATAGGATTTCACAAACTGTAGGTCACTGGTTATCTGAACAGAGCAGTTTCGGTGAATGGTGTGATGGAAGTCAAATTGAAAGAGGTTGAAGAGAAAATGTGAGGAGAAAAAATGGTGATGGCATGTGTAGGGACTAACCGAACTTCTTAATAAGCAGCTTTGTATATCCACTTGGAGTTCCATGGATAGCTTAAAGGATCAAGAAAATATGAATCTGAGGAATATGGTTTAACCATATAAGTAAGAATATATTTATCTTACCTTGAAGGTCCCTTTCAATCTGAAGAAGTCAGCCTTTCCCTTGGTTCAGTCACTACTAATGTTTTTCATCCAGCTCTACTTTTCAAAAGACAGTTTTACGACTTGGCTGTGATCATTCTGCTTGTCAGTGTACTTCAAGGCCCGAGGTTATCTCAAGATGGTGTGTTGGAGTCTGTACAAGTTTCATTTATTTAAAACTTGGACTTGGTAAAAGAGGCTCTTGAGATATATAACACCTCCCTCCCCTGGCAGGCTTGGGGAGGGGAAACAAATTGTACACGGCAAATATCATTTGCACCATTCTGACACATTCACAGCACTCTTACCAAATCCTACCGAAGGGAGAGAGAGTGTGCATGCAGTAGAGAAGTTCATACAGTGAGAAATATATAGCTATTTTAATCCAATAAGGAAGTTGAGGGAAATCTACTGACCCAACGTTCATTTTTAACTGGAAGAGATGTCAGTATTTAGAATTTCAAGATCTAAAAATAAAGTGGATTCTGTACCTCTACACAGGAAGAAATACTTCAGTTTATACCCTTCCATATCTAAGCAACCACTCTCTCATCTGACAGTAATGAATGAATTGCATCTCATTGCAATTGTAGAGTCATAATGATTAAACTTTTATTATTCTTATTTTAGAAATTCTGGATCCAGCCAGAACATTGCAATGTAGCCCTGCCACAAATTCAGTCCATTTTAAGCTAAGAGAAAGATCTTGTAACTTAGCCTCTGATCACTGTCCTGTAGAATCACAGAAGCTCTCTCTCTCACCCCACTGCCTGCTCTCACCGCTTCCAGCTTTTGGTCTTGAAATTACGAGACTGAGAGGTCTGAAGCCACCCCCGCCATTTTTCAAGAAGGGAGAGAAAATCAAGGAAATCACAGACAACCTAGAACCCTCACATCATGGAGCCGCTAAAGGAACCCTAGAACCGTGCACCCCTAGACCAGAAGTAAACAGATGAGTTCTTTATGGATTGAGCCAAGGTTAGCTGGCTTTTCAGTTACCTGATGTCACCACCATCCTGAGATATCTTTTCACATATGAGGAAACAGACTTGGGAAAATTAAGTACATACCCAAGGTTGCCCTCTAGGGACATAACCATGTGTCCCAAAGGACAGAACCATAACTCAAACTCACATAGCCTCAGAATAAAAATACAATCTCCTCCTGTTTCTTGAATCAATTTTCATGTCAGGTTTTTCAGATCCTGCATTATGCTGAAAATCCTTTTATTGTCATAATTTGTTTTCTCAATATCTCCTCCTCAAGATTCTTACAGCCAAGTACCAGTCACTCTATAATTTGACTAGTTTAGAAGGTGAAAGAACATTAGCTATCTTTTTCTGAACACTTACATGAACACAGGCTGGAATTCCCTAAGATTTGAATTCAGTCTCATTACCTTCATATTGACTCATGTTAAAATTTAGTATTTCCCTAACTTCCCTCTGACCCTTAACATCTAGACTAATGGAAATAATTTTAAAGAATTGAAAGGAGTTGTTGAAATATTTCTTTTAATCATTTGCCTTCATACGTGCATATGGGATAATGTGTAAATCTTTTTTCCAGATTTATTGAGATGTAATTGATTTATAATATTGTATAAATTTAAGGTGGTGATTTGATACATGTATATTTTGCAAAATGATTACCACAATAAAGTTGGTTAACACCTCCATCACCTCACATAATTACCATTTCTTCTTTGTGGTGAGAAAATTTAAGATCTATACTCTTAGCAACTTTCAAGTATATAATGCAGTATTATCTATAGTCACCATAATGTACGTTAGGTCTCCAGAACTTATTCATCTTGTAACTGGAAGTGTATACCGTTTGACCAACATCTCTCCATTTTCCCTAACTTCCAGCCCCTGGCAATCGTCATTCTGCTCTCTATTTCTGTGTGTTCAGCTTTTTCAGATTCCACATGTAAGTGAGAAAATACAGTATTTGTCTTTCTCTGTCTGACTTTCTCACTTAGAATAATGCCCTCAAGGTTCATCCATGTGATCACAAAAGGTAGGATTTCCTTCTTTTTATGACTGAATAATATTCCATTGTATATATATTACATCTCCATTATCCATTTATCTTCCCAAGCAAATTAGAATTTCTTATATATTTAAACACAACCAGATATAAGGATTCCTAAATCTCATTTCACTGTTAAGGCATTTAAAATGATCATGGTTATCATTAACTATATCGATAAAATGTAAGCTGCACAAATGCAAGGACTTTTTGTTCCTATGTGTATCCTCAGCATCTCAGTTTAGTGCCTAGCACATATTAGGCACTCAGTAAATATTGGTTGAATGTGAATGAACACTAAGGAATTCTTCTTCCTATTCAGTTTAAGTTCTGAAGTTTGTTTGTTTTTCTATATTCTTTGCACTGTGGAGACCCCAAAGGAACGGTCTAAGGTATACATGCCTTACAGATCCCTGGTTCAGGGATGCATCTGTCTTTAATCAATTATCTGGGGAAGGTTTAATACAACTCTGTACACAGCAGATGACACTATTTACCATGACACTCAGTCTAACCAGTTGTTTCTGGACCCTTTAACTTCTAATCTGAGCAGAATACATAATTTGTCAATGAATATGTCATATGGGATAAAATTGAGAGCTATATTGAATGGATGAATGAATGAATAAAGCCAAGATCTATTGCAGTTACAATTTCTCCTTGAGCAAGCATACTCACCTCCTTTCACAGGAGGAGAGCATAGGAGGATTTGTTTCTAACCAAACCTTTTTTGTGTTTTCCCAATACTCAATTCTCTCTTACACATTCTTCCGTTGATTTCCACCATTTTCATTGGAATAAAAATTAGTCTCTAATGTCTGGATTTTTCTTATTTCCTCTAATACTTACAACTTTTCATTACCTAATCTTAAAGAATTTCACTAGGTCTCTATGAATACCTAACTGCCCTAAGACTAACAAAGGGGTCAATTCTTTACAACAGGTTTCAGAAGAACCTATAAATGTGAATCCGTTTACTCACTATCATCACTTTAATCAACTCTCACTGCTTTTGTTTAATTATCCAACTTCTTCTCCCATGGAGAGCCTATTCTAGTTCGGGGCTCACTTACTACAATGAGTAGAAAAACCTTTTAGCCTAAAAATCTAAATAAGGCTGAGAGAAGCATGTCTAAAATTTATAGAGTTAACAAAAGAACTTGTCAAAGCTAAAACCAGGAAGAGATTCAGGAGATAATGAATTTATACAGAGTGTTAGTATTAGTTGAAGTGTGTTCTCTTAACTGGTAAAGATGATGTCAAATAAGGAAAATTATGATGTGAGTTTGTCTGAGAACATACCCAGAAATCTTTTATTGCTCTGAATTTAATCTCATCAGGCACTGTGGCATTTGGGAGTCCTCTTCATGAGTGACATTTCCAGTTTGGTTTGCCTCCCCAGTGGAAGAAAATATGTGTTACTATTAACCTAGTTGAAGAAGAACCCAGAGTTTGAAGCTATACATCTAAAGTCTTAAGCTGACAGAAACACAGGTAACTATGGAAACAAAATGACACCCATCATTGCTGGAATATTACTGTCAGCGTTTATCTTTAACACACTTTATGAGTTAAACATCTAAGGAAGGACAACTGTTACATGTTTTGAAGTTGGTGTTAAACTTCTAATGTGGCGTAGATGAAGAGGTTTGTCACAAGACCCACTACCCTACTTCCCTCTGACAGACAATCACTCTAATGAACTGTTTGCCAGGCATCATTAGGACGATTTTGAAGATCTTGACCTAGGCTGCCAGGGTTTTAATGAAAGATTCTATGCCACCCCCAAGAATATAAAACCAAAATAAGACATTGCCACAAAAGTGAAAAAAATTGCCAATGAGTCAGAAAAATGATCATGTTCTATTAAGTTTTAGCATGAGACACTCAAGAAAAATTTAAAATGAGGAAAGTATTGGTAACAGCACCGTGAAGTTGCTCCCAGTCTTCTTACAAATAGCACCAAGTTCCAGGAAAAATATGTACATTCTCCAGACATGACTCTCACATATTCGTGGTGGCAGTGAAAATTGAGGCAACTTCTTTCGAGGACAATTCAGCCAAATTCTTCTAAATTTAAAGCATATATTCCTTTTGACTTAGCAATTTCATTTTTAGTAGTCTGTGCAACATACATAATACACATGTTTTCAAAATTATATATGTACTATTTATAAGAATGAAAGATTGGAAACACCATAAATATCTATCAACAGAGGACTGGTCAAATAAGTGATGGTACATTCACAAAGTGGAATGCTACATGTCCTTAAAAAGTATGAGCTGAAATGAAACAATTTCCAAAACGTATTAAGTGAACAAGCGAAATACGTAAGTGTCTCCCGCTCCCTTGTACGTGCATTGAATTTCTCTGGAAGGAGACACACAAGCAGATAACTGTGACTGCTTCTAGAGAGGGAAACTGAGGCACCAGGGAACAGGGGAGGAAGGAAGAATTGCCTTTCACTACATAAGAGTTTAGCCATTTAACATGTCTATGTACTGCTAATTTTAAAAATTAATTTTAAAATTGTACACATTGTCGTATTCACAATATCTGTGACTTTTATCATCGATGGAAATCATATATTTCGTCTCATATTATAGTTGTTTCAACTATCTGGGAATTGTAAAGCTCGGCATGATTAGAAATTATAATTGTTATTAAATTGGACAGTAGAGCTTGTTATTTGTGTTAAAGAAGCACGTATATAACTGTCATAAATTGGATTTTAATGACACTTTGTTAACTGTATTTTAATATAAATATTTTCGTCTGTAATGCTATACCTTTCATTTTATTCATTTAGAAGAATTATTCTGAGAGGAGGTCTACACGCTTGACTAGATTTCCAAAAGGGTCGAAGGGACAAAAAAGACCAAGAGACTCGAGAGCAATGCAGCATTTCCTGGAAAAGATGGGTACCTAACATAAAGTTTCATCTCCCCCCTCCAGAAAACCCTGGAGAAACTAAACAGCTAGCAGGAACCTTGGAACTGAAAAGACATGAGGATGGGGAACAGGGTAGAGGGCTGCCTACAGTGCAGCCATGGAAGAAATAGTTTACCTTCTGCTCTTGCTTCTCATTCATATTGCCTTAGAAGAGTCCTTACAGGCGGGATGGCCATTTTGAGATCAACATCCACAAAAGAAGCGCAGATGTCTGGTTTGGGTATAATTATCAAGGCATCAAAAAATTGCTGGAGTGTGGACAAATTTAGAGCTAAGGTATCCACTCTCCAAACCATCAGAATTGGTGGATTAAAATCCTAGACCCATCAGTGGTCAATTGTCATTCTGTGATGCCTGGAGTGCTGTGTCCTGGGGCTCATCCCTCTCCTCTGCCTAAACTCACCAGAAGGTGCATCAACCCTGACTTGGTCTATCCCTCCACACGATGTTAGCTGGTGCTGCCAAAACTCCCAGGGGAACTAGCCCTCACAGGCCAAAATATCTAGACACTTGAGGAATGAAGTCACTACAAAAAACAGACACACTGAGCATGTGAAGCAAACTTATGGGAACAACAGATCCATAATGTAAAATGATCATATCCATAAAGAGATAAAGAAGAGTTTTAGTAATCTTACACAGAATACCGTAGAGTTAAAATCTCAGTAGGTAATAGAAGGCCTATTTACTGTCAAGGAAGACAAGTTGGTCAATAATTTGCCATAAGTAAGTCCACAGTGACAACTAAAGTGTTAATAAAATGACTAATAGTTCTTACAGAGGCCTTTAGTAATAAAAACCAAGCAACCACCCAAACAAACAATAACAACAACAAAACAATGGCCACAGTTAGTATCAATCAGGAAGGGCCTCCTGGAGTAGGGCTTTGAACCAAAGCTTTAAGACAGAGGAAAATCGGTTTGGTAGAGGGAAAAGGAAAACAACATGATGAAAGCGCAAAAGTGGGACTGCAAAAAAACCCACACTTGGGAAAAGCAGTAGATTCCTTGGGTTTGAGCTGACAGAATTAAGAAGAATGAGGAAAGAAGAGAAAATTGTGTAGGTCATTGAATAAAAGATTAAGGAGTTAAATTTGACGTGTTAGGCTAAAAGAAGCCACCAGAGATTCTTAAGCAGGTAATTGAAAGATTTCCATTTTACTGCTTTGATACGGAAGAGGCAAAACACACTTAAAACCACACTTGCAGACTTCGTTTCTAAATCTGCCCCCGTTACGAACATCTTCTGTACTGCTAAAGTTTTGAGGCCTTACCAATTCTCCAACGGAAAACCTGGTAGGAAACGCAGGAGTTTCAAGATTTCCACAATAACATATTTAGATTTTTGTTATCCTTCTTAGTAAATCTCAGTTTCTAGAAAAGTCATCTTGAAAAGAGTGCTCGTAGAATTTTTATATAACCATTGACATAGTAAAATGTCATGGTCAAGATGTTAGGCCTAACCAATATTAATGCATTTTTGACAATCTGAACATGAAAGAGTATTCCCTGTCAGTCATTAGGTTATTTTCTCTGCTTCCAAATGGTTTCAGGAGTCGTTACTGTGAATTCTGAGGGTAACATTAGAAGGGTGGTTACAATTGCTTTTAAAAGGCCGAGTTTCATCAATGATAGCTGTAATGTATCAATGTATTTTATGTTTTCAAATCCCCACATGAAAAAAGTTCCCACACTTATTCATTGCTCCGTTCACTTCATATCGTAAACTGAAGACATACACCTTATAATTGAATATTCAGCAGATTTGGGTCCAGAAGTTTCAGTTACTTGTTTATTCTTTAACCTGGGAGTTTGATAAGAATGGAATATTAAATAATTTTAGGTTATTTTCTTAGAATGGGTTTGGTTTTGTTTTTAATTTATTTTTGTTATTTAAGACATACACATAGTTTTAGATATCAAAGTGTGTTAAAAGGCTTCTACCAAAAATACAATGGTCTCTTGATGCCTCACTCCCCAATTCCTCACTCATGTGCCCAGAGTAAATCATTTTCAGCTTTTTTTGTTGTCTCCTCTGGCATTTACATCAATATTTTAAAACAATATACACAACCTTTTCCTCTCAGTTCTATCTAGAAACCAGAGTCATTGCTGACAAGATCAATGTCATTCTAATTCTTGTTCTTTTTAATGGCGCAACTTTAAGATCTTTTTTGTCCCTTATGTTCTGACACTTCACAATCATGTGCTATACTGTAGGTTCTTTTTTCATACGTTGTGCTGACACTAATATCTTTCCTTTCTGTTTGGGGAAATATTCTTGTATTTCTTCTTCACCATTTTCTCTATTCTTTTTTTTTTTTCCTGGAACTTCTGTTCATTGGCTATTGGATCTCTAATTTTCTTTTCTTCTATTGTCGTCTCTTTTTCTTTTTGTTCAATTTTTGGGGAGACTTCCTCACCTTTATCTTCCAAAGCTTCCATTGAGTTTATCATATTTACTCTCATATTTTGAATTTCCTTTTCCATTTCCTTTAATAGTATCCTGTTCTTGTTTTATTTGTGCAATATTTCTCTTACGTCTCTGTTCTCTTTGAGGTTTTCCTCTTCCTGCATTTTCTCTTTTTTTTCCTGATTCCTTCCTTTCTCTCTTTGCTTATTTCAGTCTCTTTCTTTCTTGTTGGAGATTATCCTCAAATACCTGGTTATCATTGGTTGTTCTTTTATGTTTAAGGGTGAGGCACTAAGAAACAGCCTGGCATCTGTTTGTGCAAGGGTAGGGTTGTGTGCTGGTGGCTGGACTGCAGAGCAAAGAGAGGCCCACTGGCTTTTTACTTGTGGACCCTGTATGTCAGCATCAGTACGTCTTTCCTCTGGAGTTGTTTTTTCCACAGAAGGAGATTCTAGTCTCCTGTTTGGGAGACGATGTGATGACAGGGGAAGACAAATAACCCAGCTGCTGCTGTTCTGGAAATGGATGGGGAAAGAAGCCAGGGGAGTTCCCACCATTCAAGATGTTCCTATTCATTTGGTGACATTGTTTTCAGTATGCCACCCCCTTCCAAGGTCTGTCCTCTGTGGCTAGTGTCCCCAGTTCAGAACCTCTAGTTTGGTTAATCAAGAGAAGAAACATGCAGTTTCCTCCCGGAGTAAAATGAAGGAAGCACTCTGACCGTGTAGGATAGAAGTGAAGAGTAGAGGGAGCCTGTTTTTAGAAACTACCTCCAATTCCCAAGGCTTTCTCAAGTTCTATAGAGCACACCTGCTTGCTTCTGATTATCACCCTTCACACACACACACCACACACACACAGACACACACACACACACTCAACCACTTAGACATGACCTTCCCCTTACCTGCTACAACATTTATGATTCTTCCCTCTTTTTCTGTATTCGTATTTTATTTGACTTAAACATCTCCTTGTGTCATTGGCAATGGAATTTGTTTTTTGTTTCTTGTTCCTGTTATTGTTTGAGGATGACGTTTGAAGGCAAGAGGTCAAAATATATCTTTATCAGGCAACCTTGAAATGATTGAGGAGTAGGTTACTTTTGTGATTGATGAGGACTACATAAGTTTTAGATGAGCAGTGTCCAATAAAAATTTTTGAGATAATGGGAATGTTCTATTCTGGCAATGTTTAATATCATAACCACTTCCCCAAGTGGATGTTGAGTACTGAAATGCAGCTGAGGAACTGAATTTTCTATTTTCTTTCATTTTAATTAATTTAAAATTTTAATACCTAAATGTGGCTACTGGCTACTGTGTCGGACAGTGCAGTTTTAGATAGTAAATAAGTTAAGAAACCAAACCAAGACTCCAGGCCAGATAAATATCTATGTCCAGTCTGGCTACAAATTTAGTCTTTTCTTACTCATGAATAATTAATGTAATTCCAAAAGTACTCTATTCTATTCTACACTTCTAAAATATTGTGGAGATTATTTTATGCTGGAAGTTCAATATGTCATCTAGCATATCTATAGAAAATTTCAAAAGTGCTCCAATGACATGCCCAGTTATTTTTAAGAGATTTCAGGAGAAACACCGCCAGAATTGATTGACTACAAATGGCCCCAACTCCACCAAAGTATGAATGAACTCTCCCACTGTATGTATTGGCTATGTATTAATTAAGCTTTAGATAAAATCTGCTAAAAATGATGTTTTAGTTTGAGAATAATTAATATTAAGTCCTCTTATGGCAATTATTCAAAAAACCCTCTGTCCTCTGAGTCCCCTCCACATTCACTATCATAAGAACATATAATTTTCATACAGAAGGAATGTTGTTTGTTTTATCTGTTATGGCCAGGAGACATATATCTAGAGCATCCTACTCACTGAGATCCTAAATCATTGGGATATCGGATTAAGAAAGGGAAAAACAACACAGCTCCATTTTAAGCTCAAAGAACAAACTACTTCTGCAGATTCTAATTCTCAAGTCAGTAAATAGTGAATAGGTTTCAGAGAATCACAGGCAATTAGAATCCATATCCAGTCTGCTGAGTAACCCATTATAGTTCCTGTCTCTGGAACTGAACTCCAAGGAAACAAGGTGAAAATCGAAAACCACGTTAAATTATTCTATCAGATTTCTCCATGGGACGATAAAGGGTGAAGGTGATCAATGGTGAGAGAGCCGTTCCAGAGGCTGGTTTCCCTTGCGTAACCTGTTGGCCTGGGAAACCCAGACTTGTAGTTTGTTGAGGAGTAAATAGGAATAGTGTTAAGCTGGGATTTCCATCAAATTGATAGTTCCACACTTGGAGGGGCATGAAACATTACTCTTTCATTTGCAATGGGAAAAACTGATCCTCTGATAAGATTATATCCATGGAACACTAGCAACATACACTGTTCTTCAGGAAAAATTTTTAATCACAGTTCAGTTGTTAACAATGATGATTTTTGATACAAAGGTAAACAAAATACCGGAACAGCCTTTTTGCATCACCAGTGCTTGATAATGAGTGTTTTGATATGAGTCTATGCAATATTTGTGTTAGAGCCGAAAGGCTGAGTGCCTGTTCGTTTCTGCCCTTGTAATATTACCTAATACCTTAATTTTTTAAACTATCATTCTATTGTGATGAATAATAATTGGCTCATTATTAATATTATTAACAATTATTATTATATATATTATATATATTATATTATTATTATATTATTATAACAATTATTATTATTAATAATTAATATTATTAACAATAATTGGTTATGTCTAAATCCCAGAAAAATATGTCCTAAACCTGGGCCCCTGTGTAATGTGTGTGACGTGTAAATCAAACACACTTGTGAAACCTAAGTGTTCTCCATGTACTGAAGGATATTAATGACTTTAATAAGAGTGAAACGTTGTGCTTAAAGCAAACTGATTAACCTTGACAACAGAAGTGTAAACAAGAGTCTAATGAATATTAATTTTTCTTCTTTCCTGCATTAGCTGTAGCTGTTGACTGATTAGTTCTGACACCTACGTGGTCAAATTAACAAGCATATTTGTAAGACATTTTCCATTGTTTATTATACCAACAATATTTCTGAACTTTGGAAGGTTGTTAATAGCAAGTTGTCATCATTTCTTAGAAATCTACCAGATTACTTTTAAAACAATCATACATATTAGCTCTTATACTGTAGAAGATGCATATTTGGAATGGATGCATATAGTTCCAATAATTTCTAATGGGATTTCAGAGGCTAAACCAACATATAACAATGATTTTGTTATTAGACTTACACATGAGCTGGATTACATTTCAGCAGCATTGATGCAAGGGCAGGCTTAATGTACCCAGAGCTACCATATTGAACTAAGTGCCACTTCCCATTGTGCCCTTGCCATCTGTATAATGACATCAAAGGAGACAAGGCAGGAGCAGATGGCACCAATGGCATACAAGAGCAAAAGTCACACCCACAGCATGCTGCTGAGTAATGAAAGTGAGGTGTTGCACAGGCAGACAGCAGAAGGAAATTAAGACAAGGTCAGGGTGCTGCTATGGACTGCTTAGCTCCCACCATCATGCAAGAGCAGCATGTCCCACCCACTCCTACCTCCTTCTTGTGGGAAATGCTCTTCCACCATTCCCAGCATGTGTTTCTAAGAGGGGCTGTCATGTTTTCACAGGATCCCAATTTTCCTGGCCATAGTTGATTATTTCAGGAGGTCAGCACCTGACCCAATCTGGACCCATTTTGCCCAGAATTTGGACTAAGTAAAAACAGATATTCCTTCTCCAATAGTGGTTAGAAACACAAGATGAAAGCCTGTGAGCTGCCAGTAGTGATGTTTCCATCCATAAGGAGAACACTAGTCTACAGTTAGAGAGAATGACAAATTACACCAACATGTAGTGAGAAGCAAACACAGGTGATATTTGAGGTTGATGTTGAGGTTCAGACATACAAATCTCTGAAATGGAAGAGAGATGGAACTCAGACATAACTGCTTCTATTAGGAAGAGAGATGGAACTCAGACATAACTGCTTCTATTACTTTGCTTGGTACTTACACAGATAAAGATACAAACTTTTATAGGCCACGATAGAAATGTGTAAAAACTGTAGTATCCAATCTTGGCAGCAACAGTCAACACTGGCCAGAGCAGCACCTAGGTCATTTGCTTCCCCCATCTGAACCTGTAAAAGAAGCTTGGCTGTTCTACAGTTAGCCATTTTTTCCACAATCAGGGAAATCATTTAGCTTATGCCCAATAATTCCTGCCCTTCCCCAAATTTCACTCCATTCAGAAAGCTTTTTCTGAATGCTTGAAATATTTCCTTCTCTTAAACCTCTTAAATCTAGCAGAAGCCAAAACACTAGCATAAACTTATCCTTAGAGATCACATTGTTGGGATGGTTGGCTTCTTTGTTGTATGCTTAATAGGGTTATCTCTGCAGAGGAAATTGGAATTGGGGAGAGAGGCTGTAGGTAAGAGGGGCATTCAGTGAATCCATAGTGATTAAATTATTTTATAGTAATGATGATATTGTAATCATGATAATAAGAATCAGGTTCTCTTTGAAATACTTTGCGTAAATTAATTCATTTAATTCTGGCAACAACTCTAGGAGGTAAACACTAAAATTATCATGATTTTAAAGATGAGGAAACTGAAGCATGGGAAAATTAACTTGCTCAAGGTCAGATGGCTAATAATTGGCAGACCCTAGATGCTAACCAGGTCATCTTGGGTCTGTGCTCTTAACCAATATAACTTGTGCATAATAGGAAAGAAATGTTACTCAGGTATTGATTAAATTGTTAAAACTAAGCTAGTAAAGAGAGCCAGCCCTGATGGCCTAGTGGTTAAAGTTTGGGGCTCTCACTGCTTTGGTGGCCCTGGTTTGTTTCCAGGTCATGGTACCACACCACCCATCTGTCAGTTGCCATGCTGTGGTGGCGGCTCACACAAGAAGAACCAGAAGGACTTATAACCAAGATATACAACCATGCACAGGGCTTTGGGGAGGAGAAAAAAAAAAAGCTAAGCTAGTAAAGACTTGGAATTTTTTGTAAGTTTGGAAAGTATACACCAAATATTAACAGTGAAAATCAATCTTTAAATATTGGGAATAATTATTATTTTATTATTGTTATTATTAAATTTTTTTTCCAAATGGACATGCTTTACTTCTGCAATAAAAAAATGTCACTAGTTTTCAAGGTTACATAATTTTAACTATCTCATGGGACTTTCTGCACTATCACAAGGGGATGTTCTGTAAAGCGCACAGCAGCTCCCTTTCTAATTGGCAATTGGGTGGCTCTATTCTGTGATGATTGGCAGCAAGAGTTAGATTTTGCAGAGGTGTTGCATGCATGTTTCCCACCGTATGCTACACCAAATAGATATGAGGATGGGTATAATAATGTTGATTTGCAACTGATATCTGAATGATACTACAAAGTGTGAGCTGTGAGAATTCTCTCATGGTATAGTGAGTATGATACCTGTAATTTCTCTCTGGGAACAGGCATGCCTCACTACAACCAACATGGAATGCAGCATGATACTGTGAAAAGAACACGAAATTGGGACAGAAAGCTGAGATTTGGAAAGAAGAGGTAGTTTATCGAGTTAGAAAAGATTTTTTATCCCAACTATACCTTAAGAGGTGTCACCTTGTGCAAACCAATTAACCTCTTTGGCCTTTAGTTTTCTTTTTTTCTTTTTCTTTTACTTTTTTTTTTTTTTTTTGCTGAGGAAGATTTGCCCTGAGGTAATATCTATTACCAATCTTCCCTTTTTGCTTGAGGAAGATTCACCCTGACCTAACATCTGTGTCAATATTCCTCTGTTTTGTATGTGGGTCACCACCACAATATGGCCACTAATGAGTGGTGTGGGTCTGCAACCTGGATCTGAACCCAGGCCACCAAAGCAGCCTTAACCACTAGCCCATGGGACTGGCCCCTGGCCTTTAGTTTTCTTGTAAATAGATGCAAATTTTAAAATTATAATATCTCATGATTACATGCTAATTAATATAGGTCATGTCTATGGAACTCACTTTTATACTTTTGATTAAAAGTGAAATTTCCTAATCATTCAAAAACCGAAATTCCCCATCTTTTGGACAGATGGATAACAGTCTCTCAGGGAAACAGGCTGCTGTAGCTATTTAAATGTGTTCCTTTACCTAAACGAAAGTCAAAAATGCACATCCAAAAAGGCAGGGCTGGCTGGTGGGAGTAGCCCACGAGACATGAAAGTTTCAGGCTCGGTTGCAGCGGCACAATGAATGTCAGCTTTCAGCTCACATGGTGAAGGCAGCATTTAATATTGATAGCTTCAAGTCAATGCTTTCTGACATGGACTCTAGCATAAAAGAAAACAGACAAGTATAAAAGTTAATCTCTGCCTGAAGATAGCTCATTTGGGAATGAGACAGCCTATATCTAAAAAGTTTATTTCTCTAAGTAGTACACTATAAGTAAAAGAAATCAGTTCTCAAAACTTACAGGAAGTGCAAATGAATACAAGGGAAATTTGGGGGCACTATGCTCTATTTACAGCACTAGAAATGCTCTATTTCTTGATCGTGGTAGTGGTTACTTGGGTGCATACATTTGCCAAAATATGGAACCATACAATTAAAAAGGATACATTTTATTGTGTGCAAAATTATACCTCAATACATTTGAATCAAAAAAAACCCCATGGGGACACATTGTCAGTATACTCCAAAGAATTCCTTCTTAATTCTTTGAGCTAAAGGTAATCCAAAATTCCAAATATGCTTACCTTTCAACTCAGAAATCCCATCTAGATAAACGATCATTGTAAGGAAATATTGCTAGTTGATGAAAACTAAAATTTAGTCAAGGATGTTCACTGCAAGGCTGCTTATAAGAGCAAACAAAAGCTACAAGATAAATGTTTGATGTTGGGCAAGGGCAGCATACTGAACCAATTAAAAGCATGGACTCTGAAGCCACGATGCTCAGTTCAAATGCTAGCTCTATTGCTTAATGGATGGAGATTTCAGGTGACTTTCTTAAGCCCCCTTGCCTTAGTTTCTCCCTTTCTAAAATGAGGTTAATAATAGCACTTACCTCAGGGGGCTGTGAGGAGGATTAAATAGGTTAGTATTCAGAAAGAGCTTAAAACAGTGCCTGGCACAGAATAAGTGCTGAATAAATAATCATTAAGTGAGCAACGTGTTTTCTTTCATATATTACCAGGGTTCAGTCTAACAAGAGTTCATTTTAATGTAATTTTTTCCTACCCAGGTCTGTATTAACATCTTGATTTTATACATGATCTGATTAGATCTGAATTTTAGTGACAAAAATAACAAATTATTTTTATAAGAGTAGTAACTTAAGATTTGTAGAATTTTCTTCTACAGCCTTCTAAGCACTGTCTTCTTCAGAATAGTATGTATATCTTTTCTAAAGATAGTTGTTTAAAGAACTCTGAGATTCTCCCTATCTCAGAATCGTATGCTATCTCTTTTGAGAAAGAATATAAAAGTGCATATGATTTTTTTAAATAGAACAATAAACTAAAAATAAATATAAATGGTTATCTATAAAGGGAAAGAGGGCACAAGGTGCAGATGAAAGAGATGAAAGCTACACTTCTCTGAATGCAATTAGTTTTATAGTTTTGTTTTTGGGTCCGTGTAAATGTTTTATGTAGTGAAAAACCAAATTAACCTAAATGTGATGGTTAATTTTGTGTGTCAACTTGATTGGGCTAAGGGATGTCCAGATAGCTGGCAAAATATTATTTCTGGGTGTGTCTGTGAGGGTGTTTGGGGAAGAGATTAGCATTTGAATTGGTGGGTTGAGTAAAGCAGATGGTCCTCCCCAATGCAGGTGGGCATCATCCAATCCTTTGAGAGCTAGAATAAAAGAAAAAGGTGGAGGAAGGGTGAATTTGCTCCCTCAGCTTAACCTGAGACATCCACCTGCTCCTGCCCTCAGACATTGGCACTCCTGGTTCACAGGCCTTCACACTCATACCAGGACTTTCATCACCAGCCTCTCGATTCTCAGGTTTTTGGAGTAGGACTGAATTGCACCACCAGCTTTTGTGGTTCTCCAGTCTGCAGATAAAAGATCGAGGGACTTCTCACAGCCTCTATAACCATGTGAGTCAATTCCTATAATAAATCTCTTATATATATCCTAATGATTCTGTTTCTCTGGAGAACTCTGACTAGTACACTAACATTTTAAAAGTCCCTAAAAAATGGAACAAATGAACACAGTTGTAGCTTAACCACACAGACAGAAATTATTTCCACGACTTTAATTATGGGATAACTTTATTATATATACTGATTATATATATATATATCTTTTTTTTAAAGATTGGCCCTGAGATAACATCTGTTGCCAATCTTTTTTTTTCTTTTTTCTTCTTTTCCCCAAAGCCCCCCAATACATAGTTGTATATTCTAGTTGTAGGTCCTTCTGGTTGTGCTATGTGGGACTGCCACCTCAGCATGGTTTGATCAGCAGTGGTGGGTCCGTGCCCAGGATCTGAACTGACGAAACGCCTGGGCTGCTGATGCAGAGCACATGAACATAACCACTCAGCCACAGGGCTGGTCCCCTTAAACATTATATATGTAATTTTATAGTGGTAGTAGGATCTATCCTAAAAACAAAAAAAAAACTACAAAGAAATCAAACTATGTTTAATAATCATATTGTTAGTAATAATATTGGTATGATTATTCTAAAATTTTATTTTGTTAGTATCAAGCAAAGAAATAATTATATTAATTGTCATTAGAACGAAGATTTTCAGCAAATGGAAAAGAGATGCAACTATATAATCAAATAAGCTAAATAAAAATTATAAAATTGTGTTGGAAATATTAATAAGAACTTACAATATATTTTTTCATGAAAAAAGTTTCCTACTTCTGTCTTTTGAAAAGACCTGGAAACAATGACCAACCCTGTGCAAACAGCACCATTAGTGCCCAGATTGTGGTTTCTAAATACCGTTTCCCACTAAAAGGAAGCAGAATTTGTTGGAGAAATGACTGATTCCAGATGGTACAAAATGAGGCTCTTGTCATACCAGAAAGTAAGGAAGCCATCAAAGATACAGAAGGAGAAGAAAGGATGGAGGAGCCAACTTAAAGGGGCTCTCTTTGGGCAAAGATGGAATAATTCGTGCATTAAAAAACTATTCTTTCAATGCATTGAAACGTTAATTTTTTTTAAATCCATGAGTTCCAAAAAATAGATAAGACTTTCGAAAATTCTCATCAAGCATTTCTCCTCTTTTTCCTTTATAAACTGCTGCTTCAAGGTAACTAATGGAGAACTTCGTAATAGTCGGATCAGGTTGACAATACGTGAACCCATTCATTTCTCTTAACATCACCAATAAAAGAGACAGCCAGACATTAAATGCCTCTTGATATGACACAGTAAAACTCAGGACTGCCTATGAAATATTCTTGCAAAAAAATAACAAAACCAAATCTCATCAAGCCTCTAATATAATTATCAGTTTATTAGAAACTCAGGGACTAGAGTAATACATTACACACAAATAATCAGTAAATCCAGAAAGCGGGCAATTCTACTACATAACAGATGACCTGACTTCTTCAGTAAGTAAATAGTAAGTAAATTAAAAAAAAAAGTGGGAGAATCTATAAATTGAATGAGACTTGAGATATATTAACCCATGCCGTTTGTGTCTCCTATCTTCGTTTGAACAACAAACAAAAACTGTCAAATAAAAATATAAGATAACAGAAGAAATTTAAACCATGACTAGATATTTAATGATATTGAATAATTATTGTTATTTTTATTTGAGGCATTATAATAGTAATATATCTGTGTTTAAAAAAAATTTTCTTTTAAATATACATTTTGAAGTATCTATAGGTGAAATAATAGGATGCTTGAAATTTGCTTTAAAATAATCCAAGTTGGGGATCAAGGGTAAAAAGCAGGTGGGGTTATGAATGAAACATGTTAGACCACGTGATGATAATTATGCACGATCATGGGGTTTACTATACTAGTCTCTCTACCTTTGTATAAGTTCGAAAATTTCCGTAGTAGAAAAGTACCACCTTCTGATTCCTAATCTAGTTTCTGGATTCTTTGTTCTTCTTAAACTGTTCCTGGTATAGGGTGGATGTTTATAACTAAATTATGGGCTGAGCATTCTTACAACTGAATCAAAGCAAGATGCAAGATGTAGTAGTAAGGTGGTAGGTAGGAAGCCACAGGTATATTAGACCTAAAAATCTTCTAGCTTCCAAGCAATAATACATTACCATATAATTACATGTGTCCTCACTTTTGTTTGACTTCAAATGAAGCTGCATTTCTTCAATTCACTGCCACTGGATAATAGTGTGTGATGAATGTCAAACATAATTAAAACACAGCAGAGCACAAGGAGAGACATTGTCAGCAGCCAGTGAATACGGTGCTGTTCTTCATCCAGTAAAAAACTGTGCCACAGGCAGCTGAACAGATGCTGCATTTTACTCAAAAGAGTTTATAGAGAAGGGAAGCAATTCCACAGTACAGTATAACCCGACTCATTTCATCTCCCAACCCTTTATTACCTGGACTATTCATAGAGTCTCTCCTACCTGTTTTCCTTGGCTCAAGACTTTCCTTCTCTAATTCTGATTTTCCTAAAACTTGCCCAGAACAGACCCTGCTGTTGGCTACTCAGGTCCCCCACAGTCTGTTCAAGTCCATCCCATTCCTTACCCTGGCATTCAAAGCCTTCCACCATCTGGCTCTAACCTTTGTTTCTGGCCCTAGCTCCAGCCACTCTTTCCTACATTCCCTGCTCCAGGCATGTTGGCAACTTAATTGTTTCCTGAACACAACCAAACTCCTCATTTAGAATTGCCGCCTAGTTACACCTACTGCTTCCGTTCTTTACTCTCCCTTCCATCCCCTACCCTAGTTGATCTGAAAAATCATTAAAAATAAATTTTTTTAAAAACCTCCCAGTCCTTAGATTGTCACTCCCTATCTCAATGTCTGTCATTTGCCTTTCAAAGTCACATAGATACATATTCAACTTTCTTCTTCAAGTTCCGAAGCCATCTGTCAGTTTCCTCCCACTTTCCATATATCCTTCTACTTCTGCCACTTCCTTCTCTCTAGTCAAGCTCCCATTTCACCAGGTACTTGCTGGGTCCACACATTCTTCACCCTTTGTAATAATTACTTGTTAAATGTGTCTTCCCAACTAAACTATAAATTCTGTACGGCAGGGACTACGTTTCTCTTTTTCACATTGTAATCCCAGGGCCTACAGCAAAGAGGCAAAAGCAATATTTTTCAGTGAATGAATAAATTCAGCAAATCTCTCATCCTTTGTCTTTATGCAATGTTAATTATCCAATATTATTTTCTCTTTATGTTAGTGCATCCTCCGCTCCAGGTCAGGAATCATCTTTTTCTTTCCTTTCTTCATTAGAAAATATTTCTTAAATCCAAAGTTCCCTTACACAGTTTTTTCCTAAAAGAGTTTGCATGAACTCTAACAATCCTACAATGTCCCCATAGAGTATCTGCTTTTCCTTACATATCCATGTTAAGCCTCCAAAATAGGAAAATTATAAAATAAATAAATGTTTGGGAAAACACTCAATCTAATCATAGAAAATAATGTGTATAAAATAGGTATTGACAAACTGTAACCTAGGAGCCAAATCTAGCCTGCAGACTACTTTTGTAAAGTTTTATTGGAACACAGCCACACACTCCATTTACATGTTGTTTATGACTGATTTGCACTGCCAGGACAGAGTTGAGTAGTTATGGCAGAGACTGGGTGACCCGCACAGCCTAAAATATTTACTATCTGTCCCTGCACAGAAAAAATGTTGACGACCCCTGGTCTAGAAGATTGTTTTTTAGAGGGTGATGCAGGAAGGATGTGTGACTCAGGCCCCGCTGAGAAGAAAGACATCTCTAGGGAACACAGTTTGAGCTATACAATGAGCCCTTTGCAATGTCTAGTGAAGCTCCGCCTAAGAAAAAAAATTAAGACATAGTGTCCCAAGGAAAAGATAAATATCTAAAGGAAAACGGTCTATTACTAGAAAAACAGCAATAACAACAGAGACGCTTCACTTGCAGTTTGTGTGAATTTGTAAAGCAAGTCTCCAAAAGAAATTCCAAACTCAGATCACAGCCAGGTGTGCTACACTGAATTAATTAACTGAGAGTTTGCTTTTGATGTTAAATTAGTGGATTTTTTGGTGATATGGTCGAAGTATGAGACCCAGAGACATAAGGAAATGATGGGTAGAGACTGAAAAGTGTGGAAGGAGGGCACAGCTGGGTGTCCTCAGACAAATTAGTTCACCATCAACTTTGGGCCTCCATTACCCCACAAGTAAGATGGGGGATAATATGTAAAATCGTAAACAAGAAGATGTATGTGAAAGTGTCTGACATAATCAAACAAACATATCCTTGACTAGGCTGAGTGGGACACTATAACCTACCGTGAAGAATTTTGTTATAATCATGGATACTGGCAGAGTAAACTCTCCATAAATAATAGTGATTATTCTCACAGTAAAAATACATATAAATAGTTATATAGGGTTGCTTTTCCTCAACTAGCCAAAGGAGCAAAAGCATTGCATTTTTTCTTACATGTGGCTGGTGGTCACCCAGAGTTATCTCACAGAAATGACAACTTGACATTTTTATTTATTTTACTAATAATTTCCATGATAGCCTTTCTGTGAAACTGCACTAGCGTTTCTGACTTAACCATTATTTTTATGGCTCCTCAATGACCGGGAATTACTATCAGATTCTCTCTTGAGCCCCAAAGTCACATAAGAGAATACTGGCCCTGTGGAATTAGACAAGCAGGTAGCATTACTTACTCCATAGTCTTTCCCACTCTTCCTTTAAGATAATTTCTGATCTGGTCTGTTTGACAGTGACTTCCCTAGATGACAAAGGAATTGGGCTTATGTGGCATTTTTCGTTGCCCTTTTATGGAGAGCACGCTTTCATTTGCTCATCAAAGGTCTACTATGTGCCAGATATTCTTCTAGGATTTGAACACACAATAGTGAAGGTTAGTACTTATAAATTCATACAAGCTGCTGTAATGAATAAAACTCCAAACCTCATTGGTTTAAACCAATGAACATGTATTTCCGGCTTCTGTAAAGTCTAACACATGGGAAGAGGGAAGGGGCACTCTGCTCTAGGTGGTGACTCAGGGACTATGATGACGCAGGCTTTCTTGCCTCTGTGTATGGCTCCCTAAAATGTCCTGAGTTAGCAGATAAGGGATAAAAGGGCATGGAGAATGATCCAGGGATTTTATGGGCCAGGGCTGGATGAGGTACACCTCACTTCCATCCAGATTCCACGTGGCCCCCACCTGGATGCAGTGATGCTGAGCAATGGTGTCTGTGCTCGAAACCTCCTCCTTGCAACAATTCTATGCTATTAAAAGAAAACACAAACTTTTGCCAGACAGCTGATCATTCTGCCACACTTTCCTATAAAGGTGACACCATTAATTAATTAATTATTATAAGCATAAATATTTGAGCAGAATTCGAGTTCTGAAAAAGCAAGCTTGTCAAAGGGGACAAAGAGTTCACATTTTCTGCCACAAAAGGGCTCACTGGGAAATTTTAGTAAGCTGTATTGAATCTTCTGAATGTAACCCATAGGTGCTTTCGCAGCAAACATGGAAAAGGTCAGACACGTACAAAACAAAAGTTAATACAGGGTTTGGGATTTTTTTTTTAGTGTAATTTTATTTTATCACTTTTATTAGATCATTCAGTTCTTTTCTGAAAACTTTTCCTTCTGGAATCTGCTACTATAATCTCAGAGGATGAATAAATAAATAAATATCTCTGTTGGAAACTTGCTTGATGAACATCTGTCATGGTGTTTAATTATATGTTAACAGCAACCATTAAAAAGTGCATTAATGACTTTTGCAGTCTTGAATTGTTCATCATGAAATTGCGTGGATAATGTTGTATGATGAAGTTTTTGCCAGAGAAAAAATATCCAGAAGTTTCCAACTATCACGGGAGCTCTGGGTCCTCATTAAGCAATCAGATTCGACAAAGTGTGTATTAATGTAAGATCACATACCTCGGGGGCATTGAAAAGCTGAAGTCTGTTCTTTGAAAGTCAGTTATAATTTGTAGTGTCACAGTATCACTGTAAAATGCCCTAAATTGTATCCGAAAGTATCTCCAGAGTTAAGTAGGGAGAGAAAGTTTTCATCCTTCCACTGTGGGTCATTCAGTCTAAAAGGCATTTACCTCTAAGTCCATGAGTAACTTTATTATGTAATAGTTCTGTCTGTTTTTAGCTAAAATTACAAGTGTGTAATTATTTGTTGGATGTCCCCTTTTATGTCGCATTACACCATTATGTTACTTGTCAACTACAATGATAAAAGACAAAAAGATACAATATTTAGAAAAGAGCACTCCATTTATGGAAGGACAGTCTGTCTCAACAGGAGCAATAGTGTTTCTTGAGGGTCTTTTGGAAATTTATGTGTGTATGTTTGGTTGAACCAATTATTGGAAGGCATTACTGGCCCTTAGTGGGCAGTGAGCAGGGATGTTAGGCATCTCGCGATGTGCAGAACAGTCCCATGTAACAAAGTGCAGCAGTGAACACAGCTTTAGCATCATGCCAGACATTCATGAAGGTAAAACAGCTTAACATCTAAGCCCAGAACCTAACTGTTTTATTTATTAAGACAAAGTATATTTTGCACAATTTTCAGATTCACTGACATTTCCAGAAATGTAACATCTACCACGTAAATCCATGGAAGATTGTCCTTTGTTTTGTTCAGAATTTTACAAAGAGATGTTCATCATTTCGAAAAATTGTGTTCCTAACTTCAGTGGTGGTTATGGTATTTGAACAACCAAACCCAGACGGTCAGTATCGTAGCTCTCCCATTTGGGTGGATTCTAATTTTCAGTAAATGTGACTACCTTTCATGTTTTCTTGTATAGTCATTCCTGAATTTTCACAGTTGTTTCATTACAAACTACTTTTCTTCCATCTCTCTCTTATTCCTAGGTAGGGGTTTATTTGTTTTAAATCTGTGAATATCAAGAGACTCACAAAATCTTTGTGGCCCTGAGTCTGAGACGATTGAGAACTACTGTTGAGGACAGTATGGGTTTTCAGGATTGCAAAGAGATCCTAATTCTAATGATAGCTACCATTTATCGATTGCTCACCATGCACTAAGCAGTGTGCTAATCGCTTTACAAGTATCTTCTCATTTGCTTCTCCCATACACCTTTCAGTAGGTACTATTTTTCTCTCTATTTTACAAGTGAGACACGTGAACATAGAGAGGTTAAGCGATTTGGCCAACACAGTTAGTAAATAATAAAGCATCCTTTGAATCCAAGTCTACCTGACCTCAAAGGCAAGGTGCTTGATTGCCCAGTTACACCACCAATCTAGAAAAGATTGCTGCATTGACCGAGGGAACAACGAAAAGCAGGTAATAGCTGACTGTCTGACCCAGCATTGCTTGCAGTACAGCAAAATCAATCTCCTAATTTCAGGAGAGGAGAGAGGCTACCTACAACAGTCCTTCTCAAACTTTAAGGTGCATACTCACCTGGAGATCTTATCAAAATGCAGATTCTGGGGGCCCGCCCAGCGGCGCAGCAGTTAAGTTCGCACATCCCTCTTCAGCTGCCTGGGGTTCGAGGTTCAGATCCCAGGTGTGGACATGGCACTGCTTGGCAAGCCATGCTGTGGTAGGCATTCCACAGATAAAGTAGAGGAAGATGGGCACGGATGTCAGCTCAGAGCCAGTCTCCCTCAGCAAAAAGAGGAGGATTGGAAGCAGATGTTAGCTCAGGGCTAATCTTCTTCAAAAAAAATGCAGATTCTGGTTCAGTAGATTGCTGCTGGTCTACACACCACTTTTCAGGAAGCAAAGACCTAAAGATGTTTCAAATATCAATGCATCTCAGGTGTAGAAAATTGTTAATTTCCATACCATTGAAGCAATAGAAAAAATTGTGAATAGAAAAAATATGCAATATTTTCAACTTTTCCATAAATGAAAATCTGCATTACCATGATGTAAAAGGAAAACATCAGAAAATACTAGAACAAATAAGAAAGGTTAGTGAATATAACATAGAACTGGTATATACAACTCACCAAACTCCAAAAGATAATAAGCTCCAGAAGTGAGTAGATATTTTACATGGAAAAATATAAATAAATATTAAATTTAGACAATGTATAATAGCATATATAATGAAATTATAAAATATATCAACTGATAAAATGTCAAGATATTAAACATTATATATTGAAAAAATCATTTTAAAACAAGTAACTAGCCATAATTTAGTTCCCAGTATACTAGCTAAAATATTTATATTTTAATCTAAAGCTAGTTAAACTGTGGAAAAATATGTACATTGATACATTTCCGGTTATAATATAAAGAAATGTGATCATTATGTAGAATACTCTGTCAACTTTTATTGAACATCATGAAAATGTTCATACTCTGTGACCAAAAATCCCTCTTATGCCAGGCTATTTATAGTACCAAAGGATTTACCCTGAGAAAGCAATTCATGAAACAAAAAGTTGTCTGGAGCTCAGTTAAGTTTAACAAATGTTTGTGGAGTGCCAACTGTGGCCCATGTATGGGGCATTGTTGTAGGGACCTGGGGTGCATGGGGCAGTGAAAAAGATCAAGATCTCTGCTAGCAGGAGAACCAGACGATGAATAATAAATGCAATAAGGGTATTTTATAGGATGTTAGAATGTGATCGGTGCTACAGCAAAAATAACAATCGGAGGAAGACAAGAAGGATCAGCATTTAGGGTAAGAGAGGAAGAGGAGGTGGGCAAGGATGATCTTGGGTTTTTACTCTGAGTGCAACATGGAGCCAGTGCAGTGTCCTGAGCGGAGGAAGAGCAACAATAGTCCTAATATTCAAGAAACAAAGACAACCTACAATGTTCAACAAGCAGCAGAAGAGTTTAAGGCTTTGAAGTTGATAAACTCCGTGGAAGAATAGGAAATCTTTATTTACAATAAAATATAAAAGATAAAAACATGTTTTCTGTATTAAAATCACTGGACATGGAAAGATAAAACAAAATTGATTATAATCTTTGAATATCACCATACAAAAGTGAGAGATGATCAGTGAGAAAAAGGAGTAAACTTTCACGTATATCTAGTATATGTGTATTTACCTGACCAAGGGGCAAAATAAAGAAAAAAGACAAGAAAAGGAAAAGAAAAACTTTAGATCAACCAATTAAGTTGTTAAACTAAAATAGCACTATAAATGTGGCAGCATAATATCAAGATCACCATGACATACATTCCTATATTCTTTATATAAACTAAAGGCACATACATTCAGGTCAAATGCGCAACAAAATTAAATCTTTCCTAAGGTCATAAGGGTTCATTTCTCCTTGGACTCCTTTTATAGACATAGGTAATTTAAGATTCCTTCTAACTCTAAAGATCTATGATTCTTTGGTATTTTTATAATTAATTTAGGCTCAAACCTCTGACTTCTATTTCTTTGGCAGCTACAGCAAGGCTCAAACCTATCAGGAAAGGCAGAAAGAAGTTCTATCGAATTAACAAATTTCAAATATATCTGCTTCTTTTCCCATTTCAAAAGTAAAAATGCAACGGAAACGTCCAAGGTCAAAATCTCCTCTGTTCTGCTCTTCTCCCGCTCTTCTTCATATACTCATGCAAAACCTTTGACCCCTAAGAAGCCAGCAGCATTGATAATTACGTCTCAAAAACAACTCTTTATGTGATATCTGCCCTATAATGGATTCGGAGACATGAATAAAACATCTTAATTTTCAAGTATTTCTTTTTAAATTAATTTTTGAAAGAAAAATATCTTGTAAAGAAAGGAGTTGTTTTTTTTTTTTAAGGCGTGCAGCTCTTGCATAGAAGGATATCATTTTCATGGCCTGTCTTGTTAAAAATTTTCTAGTACCCATCTGATGCACACTTATTTATGGATTTGAGACTAAAAGCTCTTTTTTGCCAGTTTTCTTCACAAGCACTTATCTCGACATCCTCATTAGGTGATTTTTCTCTTTTCTTTTTTGTCGAGGCCTAGTCATGCCCTTGGGTACTGTCTTTTGTTCCATGCTGCAAAAGGAACGGTTTTAAAGGCTCCCTCTCCACCAGTCCCACCTTTTTTTTTTTCCTTTGTAATTAGCCTTATTTGAGGACCAGAAAAGCAAAAGACTGGAAAGAAATACAAAAACTGTTGAACAAAAGATACGATGTTCTCTACCCCAACCATATGCTGTATAGCTCATGTACAACCTGGGTCAGATGACTCGCATATATGCCTTTAAAATGAAAAGAGAAAGAAGAAAGAAAGAAAAAGAAAAAACACTGACTTACCCAGCAGCTGCATTGGTATAAACAGGCTGGGTGTAAATGTCACAGTGAAAGGAGAAGAATACATTGTACCTTCATTGCAAAAGGAACTCACTTTAAAGCCAAAGAACATGATGAAACGACATACCTGCTAACAATGCTTGCAGAGAGCCATTTGAAATATTTTAATATTAATTCGCTTTCACTGGAATGAGAGAAACATTTTTCTTTTTTTAAACTCTAACCACGCTTTGTTACTCGAGCTACACACAAGCAGAATTGTTCAGCTACTTCCTTTAAAATGGGTTCATTAGAAAGGTTTTGATGCGATGATGATTAATGAAACATTTTTCCAGCCTTCTCTTTTCTTAGTTCCTTGGTTAGAAACCTACATCTACGGGAAGGGCCGATGGATTCGTGCTGTCCTTGTCTCTAGAAGCAAAACGGCTGCTTTAAAAATATTAAAATTCATAAGTACCAACTGCCTATTGGGCCTGGAATAGTGTTACTTCTCAAAAAAACCTTTTTTGTACCAATAAAATTTCATGAGAATGCCCACCAAGGGCAGCTTTAATGGGGCAAATGTCACAAAGTGTGAAGACTGATGGTTCCAAAGATAGGTCAAGAAACCCACTCTTCCCCACTCTGCCCTATAAAGTAAACGTTTTAAGTTTATCAGAATATGGGTTTTGTTTACTGTTTGTTTTCTGTTTGTTTTCCGTTTTGACTGGGCAAGTTATCAATGACCCATCAGGAAACATAGAGCATATTCTAACCGAGTAATTTAAGGAGAGTTCAGTAAACAGCATATTTATAAAGGTGTGAAAGGGGTTTAGGAAAACCAACTAGGTGCAGCGTTAGCAGCCACTAACATCCCTAGGCCTGAAGTGGCAAAAGGAAGGACCAATATCCGAATCTAGAGAGGTAGCTATATGAAATGAACTATGATCTACAGCTTTTTGAAGAGACTTGTAGACAAACCACAATGACCTGGCGATGCAGAAGTTAGAGGAACAAATACCCTGACCCTTCCCTCTTCCTGCCCTCTGATTTCCTGCAGATGCCTCTATTAGCTTAACCCAGCAGGAAACCGAAGGGTAAAGGGAGTTGTTACATCCTATAGATCAGCCTCCCCAGCACAGAACAGGTGCACAGGGAATCAGGAGGGGCAAATAGAAGCCATTCATTGTTTTAAGTTCCAGATAAATACCTCTCTTCTCACCTACTACAGATAGAGGCATCTGTTCCCCCTTAAGCTTTCTTTTTCTTTTACGTAAAATCAGTTTAATGGAACTCTTTTAGGAAACAATTCTATACAGCAAGCTTGTTAACTGTGTTAACAGATCTCAAAATACCTGAAAAAAATGTTAATACCTCCCTCTTCACCTCCTCCTGGGTGGAAGTAATTAATGGATATGTCATTTCATCCAGCAAATATTTATTGAGTACTTACCATATGCAAGGCACCATCTAAGAACCATGCAGTACCCAAAGGTAAATCAAATGGGATCCTCTCACTAGCATGTGTCTCTGGATTCTCTGCATCCCTTCCTGCCGTCTTCTACTGCCCATACTCAGTCGCAAGATGGGGCACGTGACTCATGCCTGCTGATCAACATATTCCTTTCTTCTGGCTAGTGCAACAGTGTCAGGACAGATAAATTATCTAAGATAGACTGATAAGAGTCTTATTTGGGAATTTTCTGCTGTATTTGTCAAGAAAGAAATGCTCTTTCAAAAGAAATTGTTTGGAGAAAAGGATGTGGAAAAAAAGCCTATGAGAAGGATGAAGCCAAATTGAGATAAGCAAAGCTGAGAAGGAGAGAGACTGAGCCTCTGGACCCAGCCATGCCTGAGGCCTGTTAGACTGCTTAGTGTTTTGAGGCAAAATGTTATCTTGTTTTGCTTAAGCTATGATTCTATCTCTTACAATTAAATAAGTCTTGACCAATCCATTATCCTTAAGAAGTATATGTGTAATAGGGAAGATATGTGTGTAAGTAAAACACAAAATATAAAGTTAGAAATGGCATCTTAAAAAAATCAATATAAAGAGTTCAGGGAGGCTAGATTTGCTTACAGAAGTAGTTATTTGAACAATCGAGGCAATTAAGATGCCGTTTGAACTGGGCCCTAAGTCATAGACAAAACGTGGATGTGTTGATCTCTGGGGGCGGGGGCATAGACCGAGGTTGCAGATGTGGTATCTGTGTATTCATATTTCACAAAGAAAAAGATGTGAATAATACAGTGGGGAACATGTTACAATCTGTTACTGGTGAGGACACATTTTAAAAATGTATATAACTCCAAGGACATCCAGTAAATTACTTAACAGTGCTTATCTTTTAATAGTAGGACTATGACTCATTTGTCTTTGCCCTTCTCTATTTTTCAAACTGCATCTTGGTAATAAGGATAAAATATAATTTTTAAACAATAGTGAGAAAATGCCAAAACCTATCAGGAAAAGAGGAGGAGGGTCACAACGTCGAGTTTTGAAATTGACCATACTTAAGTCCATGTAGTTTTGAATTGTTTGAAGACTAAAGATACACTTCCTGATCAATAACGGTTTTTAAAAGTAGGCCCACAAATTCAAGAGTAGAATTAGCTCAAGCCGTTGCAGCTCTGGGCTTCATGCCACTTGCTGTTTTTACAGGTTGCCCAAGATCAATGTATGTGTCAGAGAACTTGTTATAACACTTTTCTGTCGCTCTAGGAAACTAGATTTTAGTACATCGTTTTATCAAAGGGAGTCAAAACTCAAGCCATCTAATTACATGAATCTAACAGAACCAACAAGACCTGAAAAATTCAAGCAGATTATCTAAGTGATGGCGCTGCATCAAAAGCTAGGAAGAGTCTGAGCATTTCCTTTACACGAGGGAGAAAATGATTTTATTTGCATCAAACTGAACGGTGCTAAATGTGAGCATACCAGCCTCCATCCATTTAAACTAACACGTGAAAGCATTTTACAAAAGGTATTATAAAGGCCATACCCAGTTTAGACTCAAGAGAAGTCAATCTTCTCTCTTCTGTCACTTCTGAAAAATAGAGAAAAAGCTTCCACTCTCTCTCAGATGTTTTAGACACCATTATTTTATAATTATCCTGTGTAGGTTATAATCAGAATTTGGATAACAAATTCTTGGCATCCTTCCTCTCCAACCAGATTTAATCTCCTAACTAATTTCTTTTTCCTCTAGTTCTCTGTGGTATTCGTTAACTTTTATATAGCTGAGAAGTATGGAAAAGAAGGGAGAGACGGAATTGAGTCTTCAGAATATAAAATTTAAGACTATTTTGTATGGCATCGCAAGCATACTTTCTCAGGTTAACCTTAACATTTACTGTTGATTTCAGATATTAATTGTTTTGCTGTTAGAGCTTCCCCTTTTGGTGGTTCCAAAATGAAATATAATTTGCATATTGCCCTTTTTACAATAAATGAGATAGGGACATATGTACCTACTCTTTAACGAATAGAATTTACTCAGTTAAAATTTTTGAGTGGGCTGAACAGTTAGCTAACTTCACTATGCTATTAAGAAAAACTCACGATAATTTTAAGAACTATTCTACTATATGAATAGAAAAAGCCATCAATGGAAAAAATAGTGTCCAGAAACACCCCCAGGTTATGTTCAGGAACTTAATGGCATTTAAATCAGCAGGGAAAAGGCAAATTATTCAATAGCTACTTTGGGGACAATTGGCTCTCTACGTGGAAAATATATATATTATATCCTTACCTCACACCATCCACAAAAACAAATTCCAGGTAAATAAATATTTAAATCTATTTTTAACTGTAAATGTCATAGAAGATGATGTAATAAAATAGTTTTATAATCTTACTGTGGGGAAGATCATTATGAAGTTTGCCAAGAAATTCAGAAACCATGAAGGAAAATTTGTAAGACCTGACTACCTACAATTTCGTTACTTTGTAAACTGACAGATACCTTACACAAAGGTATGTAATTTGAATCAATAGGTTGGGAGAAAATATTTTGAACACTTACCTCAGTCAAAGGGCTAGTATCCTTCATAAATAAATGGTTCTTCTAAATCAATAGTGAAAAAAAGCAAAGGATCCAATTATACATGGTCCCGGAGGAGATAAAAGTAGATGTTAAACTCATATAAAGATGTTTAATCACATTAATAAAGAAATACTCAATAAAATAACAATGAAACATAGTGGCAAGTGTTTAGAAGCTTCACAAGAGAGTATTAGCAAGGATATAGAGAAATAGGCAATGTAATTCACATTGGTTAAAGTGTAAATCAATATAGCCTCTAGGAAAGGACATATGGCAGTATCAATATGTTAAATCCACACACTGTATGATCCAGCAGTCTCACCAGAAATCTACCTTGTAGAAATACTGGCTTGAGTATACAAACACATCTATAAAAGAATGATTATTAAACCTTGTTTAAAATGAAAAAAAAAATCAGTACTAATCTATGTAGTTATTAAAAGGACACTAGAAAAATATAGTATATCCGTATATTTTGGTCATCTATTACAGTATAACAAACCACTCCAAAACTTCTGGCTTGACACAACACCATTTTGGGGGGGGGAGGAGGGGAAGATTAGCCCTGAGCTAACATCTGCTGCCAATCCTCCTCTTTTTGCTGTGGAAGACTGGCCCTGAGTGAACATCCATGCCCAACCTCCTCTACTTTACACGTGGGGTGCCTACCACAGCATGGCTTGCCAAGTAGTACCATGTCCACATCCTGGACCCAAACCAGTGAACCCAGGCCACCAAAGTGGAACGTGTGAACTTAACCACTGTGCCATTGGGCAGCCCCAACACAATTTATTATTTCTCACAATCCTGCGGGGAAGGAATACAGGCAGTTCTGCTGATCTGTGTGATATTGACTGTGGCCAATCACATGCTACAAGAGCTGGTGGCTGGTCCAGGCTGAAAGTTCCAAAAGTCTTCACTCAGGTCTGGTGCCTCCATGCTCATCACACAGCCTCTCTCTCTCCACATGGCTAGCCTGGGCCTCCACACAGCATGATGGCTCACAGTAG
Source organism: Equus quagga (assembly GCF_021613505.1). Lineage (NCBI taxonomy): Eukaryota > Metazoa > Chordata > Mammalia > Perissodactyla > Equidae > Equus > Equus quagga. Next base: position 154,406,830 of record NC_060267.1, on the reverse strand, counting down.
TCAGATTTCTTACATGGAAAATGGTTTTCAAGAGACAGCATTCCAGGAAGACAAGCCCTGTTGTGGAATCTGTTTCCACTGTCTCATTCGTAGAGCATGGCCAAGTCCAGTATCAGTATGGGAGGGAACTACACAAAGGCATGGATACCAGAAGAGGTGGTCCTTAAAGGAGACAGTGTAACAGTCTCCTGAACATGCAACAGAAAATGACATAGCTAGGGATCAGTCTGGCGGTGCAGCAGTTAAGTTCGCACATTCCTCTTGGGCAGCCTGGGCTTCGCCAGTTCAGATCCCAGATGCGGAAACGGCACTGCTTGGCAAGCCATGCTGTGGTAGGCAGCCCACATATAAAGTAGAGGAAGATGGGCATGGATGTCAGCTCAGGGCCAGTCTTCCTCAGCAAAAAGAGGAGGATTGGAAGTAGTTAGCTCAGGGCTAATCTTCCTCAAAAAAAAAAAAAAAAGAAAAGAAAAGAAAATGACATAGCCATTTTAAAAAAGAAATGAATCATTTTTATATTTCTTTATAGACAGGAAAGTGTTCAGGATGTATTTTTAAGAGAAAAAAAGTCATAAAATAGTATTCTTAGTCTGATCACTTTTGTTTTTATTAAAAAAATTTTTAAACTACATGTATATACTATACATAGATATTTATGTATATATGTGTGTATGTATATATATGTTTGTATATTTGTTTATGTATATATACACATACACACACACAGATAGGTGGATAGAGAGACAGAGAGAGAGATCTCTAAAAGGATATATTCCGATATACTCCAAACTGGTGTCAGTGGTAATTACTGGGAATTAGAATTGGAATGGAAAAGGTTTTTTCTAAGTTTTTGTTGTTTGGTTTGGGCTACAATTTTTATTTTCTCTTTTGTGTGTGTGTGTTTTGTTTTAAAGATTGGCACCTGAGCTAACATCTGTTGCCAATCTTCTTTTATTTTCTTATTGCTGTTTCTCCCTAAATTCCCCCAGTACATAGATGTATATTTTAGTTGTGGGTCCTTCTAGTTGTGGCATGTGGGATGCTGCCTCAACATGGCCTGAGAAGCGGTGCCATCTCTGCGCCCAGGATCCGAACCAGCAAAACCCTGGGCTGCCCAAGCGGAGCATGCAAACAACCACTCGGCAGCAGAGCTGACCCTCTTTTGTATTCTTTAACTTTGTTACAACTAGCACGCATTACTTCTGTAGTTTTTTGAAAAGAAACAGTATGCAGAAATCTTCTGTAGCTCATTGTACAGACCTATAAATAGTTGCAATAAATCACCTGTTGATTGTGGTCTGCCAAAACAATGCGCTGAAGGAAGGTGACTCGTAAGCCGAATAGTACAGGGACATGAGTTATGGCAGGACTATTTATTGTCATGACTTTTTAAACAGCTTTCGAGCATGAAGATTTACTTTCATCATTTCTTCCTCTTCTGAACGTGACTTATCCTAGGCAAACTGCAAGTATGATTTTGGTAGTAATTAAAATTTAATTTGTTTTGCCACACACAAAAAAATCTGCCAGATGGACTTTTGATTTCTCTGCTTTTGTTGACTGGTTAGTAACCAAAATGGAATAATGATGATGATGATGACGACGATGATATAGTGCATTGTCCATGTCAAGCCTGTATTAAGCACATCGCATGCACAACAGCCCTTTAAATTGTCTACTACTATAATCTACATTTTACAATCAAGGAAACTGACACTTACCATAGGTCACATATCAAGTATTGTGGGAGCAAAGATTTGACCTCACACAATCCTGGTGCAGGGCTCCTATCATACTACTTCTCCACAGGAATAATGATAGATGGTCTCCGTGTATACACAAACATCCTTAATGAATTAAAAGCCCTATCCTTAATACAAATAAGATAAAGTGATAACTAAAAGTTTTTGCTATTTAACACCCATTTCCCATTATCATTTGGGGTACAGCTAGCTGAGGTTAAGCATACATTTATGTCCATGATCTTGATTTAGGAATCACACTAATTCAGAGGTAGTCGGGGCTTCTAGCTTGCTTCTAGAACCACATATTAGTCTCTCTGTGCCGTAAGAATTCTCTGTGCCAGGCAGAAGCTGATCTACCAATATTCTAATACTGAAATTAGAGAGCTCAAACAACAGCTGATTGCACACCATGAGATCCACTAAAATCTGACAGCAGGTGTATTCACCAATTTTGACCAGAATGACGGCAATAAGGAGACTTTCTGTTAAAGGGAGAAGGGAGCAGATATCTGGCACCACGCACTGGAAAAAAGCAAGACAATTTTAAACAAGTACCACATGTGGTGACTCATTAGATGTTGAGAGCTAATAAGAGGCTGAAGATTTTTAGCTTAGCGCTGATGCTGTGGACAGCAGGATATTCTAACATCTAGAAATTGAGAATGAATCAGGAGGTGGTGATAAATCCTGTGCTGATGCCTGGTGTGTGGAACTGCTATATTTTTAGGATAAAGGCAAAGATGTAAAAATCCAAGAGAGTGCCAGAGTAAAGCAAATATATTCAGAGATCTGCGTATTCATTCATTCACTAAGCAAGTACAACGTGATGGTAGCATCCTAGGTTTCCGAATACAGAAGTCAACAAGAAGGACATGGCCCCTTCCTGGTGGAGCTGATAATCCATCAGAAGAATGGGGCAGAAAAGAAAGAATTAACCAGGTAAAGATTATAAAGTGTGATAAGTGGTGGGATACTAGAAATATAGGATATCACGAGGCCCATGGTCTAGAGAAGTGAGGAAATTCCAGTGGAGGTGCAGGCCCGGGACAAGGAGAAGGAATAATACACAGAAGGAAGGGAGTCCCATAAGTAGGGACGTGAGAATCTAAGAAGGTCAGAGATAGCAGGGGATGGGGTGGTTAGTGAGGGTGGAGACGTGGACATAGGCCAAATGTTTATGTTCTACACAAAAGCATTTCTATTCTTACAGACATGAAATTTATTTTAATTGCCATCATTTTTTTTTTTAAAGATTTCATTTTTTTCCTTTTTCTCCCCAAAGACCCCCGGTACATAGTTGTATATTCTTCCTTGTGGGTCCTTCTAGTTGTGACATGTGGGACGCTGCCTCAGCGTGGTTTGATGAGCAGTGCCATGTCTGCGCCCAGGATTTGAACCAACGAAACACTGGGCCGCCTGCAGCGGAGCACGCGAACTTAACCACTCAGCCACGGGGCCAGCCCCTGCCATCATTTTTTTAACAGCAGCTAGCTAGCCAACATTAATATTTTGAGAAATGGCTATGTGCTATGCAGTGAACAAGAGAAAGTCCCTGCCTTCAAAGATCTTATCTGATAATAGAAGGATTCAGACAATAAACCCATAAAAGAATAAATACAAATAAATACCTGCCAAGTGCTAGGAAAACAATAAGATAGGGACTATGGGAGAGAATGAGTGGAGGGATGAGGGACGCCTTAACTCTGGTGGTCAAGTATGACCGACCTTACGGAGGAAATATTTGAATTGAGGTGTGAGCAATGAAAAAGGAGGAGGCATGTGAAGTTCTGGGGAAAGGATTCCAAGCAGAAGGACAGCAGACACCTTGAGGCAGAAACGAGCAGGTGTGCGTTCAAAGCCCAGAGACAAACCTCCAGTTTGGGCCAAGATAGCCCCGGTTACCATTCTTTAGCCCAGTTTAACTATTAATAATGCCCCCTCAGCCTCTAAAGCTTATAAAGCACGGCAAGGGGCTTAGATTTTGCAGATCAGCTGAAAGTCACTGGGACCTTCTAAGGAAGGGAATGACATGATCTGATTGATGCTTTAGAAAAGTTGCTCTGTCTGCAGTTTGAAGAAGTTCTGGAAGGGGGAAGAATGAGGCCGAGAGCCTGCTGAGGAGAACTCACACTTCCATTCATTCTGTTTGAGGCCCTGATACCTGAAGAACTTCTTGGATTTCTCACAGGACACCAGAATCTTGGAATCGGGAAAGAATCTTAGAACTTACTTTGTCTATACTCCTATATCACGTAAGATTGTCTCCTACAATAGTTGATGCTTACAGCTGGCTTTAGTGAAACTGAAATAAAGTCAGTTTTTAAAGAGAAGACTACCACCGGATAAAGAGGCAGGAGGCTTAGAATAAAAAGAACAGTCTCTGGAGCAAGACGGAGCCAGATATGAGTCTCCATCCTTTATGAGCTTTGTGACCTTAGGCAAATTACTTAACCTCTCTGAACCTTCAATTTGCCATCTACAAAATAAAATAATCACTTGGCTGCCTTTAAAGTGTTAAAAATAAGGCATGTAAAGCACTGCATGGTGCATAGTATCTCAATATTATAAAAAGAAATTAAGCAATAAAGATTCCTTAATGCCATTTCAAAATGTCAATCCTACTTGACAAAATGATTTTCAAATTATTCTCAACATCGCTTTTTCCAGTTTACCTTGAACCTCTGTTGAAAACAACACATTCTCTCCCCAGAGTAATGCTCATATTGATACGGACTTGAAATTTTACAAACATTTATTGGGGAGGCTCTAAAACTATTTTTGCAAAACTGTTGGTGGGCGTCTTTTAAAACAGAAACTGAGCTGCCAATCACAGAAGTGTAATTCCTCCAAGCCCCACCCTCAATATTCCAGCTTTCTTGGCAAGGTCACTTAACGTCTTTCTCCCTCTGTTGCTCGCTCCCCTTCTCTACCTCTGGTCTAACTGACCTCACTAAGCAAATGGGTAGGTTACAAGTTACTATCAGACACACAAAAGGAAAGCCATATACAGTTTCATAATAAGGAAAGAAGAAGATCATGGAAGGTCCCAGCAATCACCACAGAAATGCTTTTCCTGTAGTGATTTTTGTCCTGAAAAATTGGGACAAGTCTGACTGTCCCTGAAATATACAGTCACATTGTCTCCTTCATTCCTCCACTAGGATAAGGTAACCCAAATCTTTGTGATTTACCACTGGTGCTAAAAGACTAGGACCACAAACACTCATCAATATCTAAAAGGACAACCCTTCTCAGGAATCTTGAGTAGTAATTACAGCAGCTCGCAAAGGAAGTCATCGTCAAGATACCACGGACCTTATACTAGTTTTCTAGAGCTGCCGTAACAAAGCAGCACAAACTGAGAGGCCTAAACAGCAGAAGTTTGTCTCACGGTGCTGGAGGCCAGAAGTCCAAGTCAAGGTATTAGCAGAGTTCGTTCCTTCTGAAGGCCGTGAGAGAGCACTTGTTTTATGCCTCTCTCTTACTCCTAGTAGTTTTCTGACAATGTGGGGCATTCCTTGGCTTCTAGATGCATCTCCCTGGTCTTTTGTCTTCGTGTTCACATGGCTTTCTCTACAGAGGTAGATTGTGTGAATGTCTACCTCCACACATGGCATTCTTTTTATAAAGGACACCCTTGGAGTATGGTGCCCACCTTACTCCAATGACTTCATCGTACCTTTACAAATCACATCTGCAATGATCCTATTTCCAAATAAGGTCAAATTCTGAGGTACTAGGGGTTAGGACTTTGAACAAATGAATTTTGGGGAGACATGATTCAACCAATAACAATACTGAAATGAATCATTTTTATTTTAAATTTATTTATGCCCCACCCCCAAAGATTCTATTTGAACTTTTCTAGTTTAAAAAGATTTTAAATGGGAACTTTCTCAACTTAACAAAGAATATCTATAAAAAGTCTATAGCTAACATCATACTTAATGGTGAAATTTTTGAAGTTTTCCCACTAAGATCAGTAACAAGACATGGATGTCCCCTCTCACCACTCCTTTCCAACATTATGCTAGAAGTTCCAGCTAATGCACTGAGATAATAAAAGGTATACAGATTGGGAAGGAAGAAATAAAACTGTCTGTTTGTAGATGACATGATCATCTATGTAGAAAATCCAAAGGGAGCAAAAGAATCCAAAAAAACTCTTGGAACTAAGTGACTATAGCAAGATTGTAGGATACAAGGTTAATATACAAAAGTCAATCACTTTCCCATATAAGAGCAATGAACAAGTGGAATTTGAAGTTTAAAACACAATGCCATTTACATTAGCACCTCCCAAAATGAAATAGTTATAAATCTAACAAAATATGCACAATACCTATATAAGGAAAACTACAAAACCCTGATGAATGAAATCAAAGGAGAACTAAATGAGTGGAGAGATAGTCCCCGTTCATGAATACGAAGACTCAATATTGTCAAGATGCCAGTTCTTGCCAACTTGATCTACAGATTCAACACAATCCCAGTCAAAATACCACTCATTTATTTTGTGAATGTTACAAACTAATTCTAAAGTTTATATGGAGAGGCAAAAGACCCAGAATATCCAACATGATATTGAAGGAAAACAAAGTTGGAGGACAGACTCTACCCAACTTCAAGACTTACTCTAAAGCTACAATAATCAAGACAGTGTGATATTGATGAAAGAGTAGATAAATAGATCAACGGAACAGAATAGAGAGCCCAGAAATAGACTCACATAAATATAGTGAACTGATCTTTGGCAAAGGAACAAAGCAATACAATGGAGCAAAGATAGTCTTTTCAACAAATGGTGCTAGAATAACTGGACATCCACATGTAAAAAACAAAAAAGTGAATCTAGACACAGATCTTACACCTTTCATAAAAATTAATTCAAAACAGGGCCCGGCCCAGTGGCGCAGTGGTTAAGTTCGCACACTCTGCTTCAGCGGCCCAGGGTTTGCTGGTTCAGATCCTGTGTGTGCACCTACATGCTGCTTGTCAAGCCATGCTGTGGCAGGCGTCCCACATATAAAGTAGAGGAAGATGTGCACAGATGTTAGCTCAGGGCCAGTCTTCCTCAGGAAAAAGAGGAGGATTGGTAGCAGATGTTATTAATCTTCCTCAAAAAAAATAAATAAATAAGCATATGAAAAGAGGCTCTACATCCTACCTCATCAGGGAGAAGCAAATTAAAACAATGGGATACCATTACATGCTTATTAGAATGGCCAAAATCTGGAACACTGATAAAACCAGATGCGGGCGAGGATGTGGAGCAACAGGAACTCTCATTCACTGCTGGTGGGAATGCAAAATGGTACACCCACTTTGGAAGACAATTTGATAATTTCTTAGAAAACTAAGCATACCCTTTTCATACAATCAAACAATCACGCTCCTTGGTATTTACCCAAAGTTGAAAACGTATCCACACAAAAACCAGAACATGAATGTTTATAGCAGTTTAATTCATAATTGCCAAGACGTGGAAGCAACCAAGATGTCCTTCAGTGGGTGAAAGGATAAATAAACCATGGTACATCTAGACAATGGAATATTGTTCAGCAATAAAATGAAATGAGCTATCAAGCCATAAACAGACATAAAGGAACTATAAATACTTATTACTAATGAAAGAAGCCAATCTGGAAAGAATATATACTGTATGATTCCAACTATATGACAATCTGGAAAAGGCAAAACTATGGAGACAGAAAAGAGATCAGTGGTTGCCAGGGGTTGGAGGAGGTTGGGGCAGAAAAATGAACAGAGGGTTTTTAGGGTGGTGAAAATACTCTGTGTGGTATTCTAATGACGGATACATGTCTTTATTATACATTTGCCCAAACCCATAGAATCTACAACAGCAAAAGTGAACCATACTGTAAACTATGAACTTTGGGTGACTATTACGTGTCAATGTAGGTCATTAATTGTAACAAATGTACAACTCTGAGGGGGAGGCGGATATTGATAATGAGGGAGTCTATTCACGTGTGGGGTCAGAGGTATATGGGAAATCTCTGTACTTTCCCCTAAATTTTGCTGTGAACTTTAAACTGCTCTAAAAAAATAAAGTCTTAATTTAAAAGTGTGACTCTTTTTAAAAAGATATTAGAGCTACTTAAGTCATTCCTGTTTAAAAAGATATTTCCTTTGAAATATTATGCCTTGTTAAAAAAATATACAGCATTGTAAAAAGGGATTAAAAATGGAAAAGAATCTGATGCAGACATCCCCAGAGGACCATCCCTGCCACCACTTGTTCTCAGAGTTGACATTTGAGTCCCAAGGGTAATCAAGAACATGGAATTCATTCCGAAAATCTCTGCTGCTCAGTTGGAACAACTGTTCGTGTTTATAAGGCACATGGTATGATGAAGATTACATTTATTTTAAATTAGTCTTGGGGATGGCATTGTTGCTCTGAAAGTCTGAAGATGAAATTACAAATTTAAACAGTTCGGTTAGTAGCAAAGCCTGCTGTTTGCCGTAGCAGATGTTGTCACTGCTCTGCCCATATCCTGTAGGCACTTGTCCTGCCAAAATCACCTGTGACTCTCTCCCACAGGGCTTTCTTTAGTCCTGCATGGGGCGCAGGCTGGAAGTGCTGGGGAGTTAGAACCACTGGGAGGAACCCTTAGCCAATGGCAGATGGGAGTTGGCAGATGAATGCTCCAGGTTCCTCACAACTTCTTTGGGATGACCGAGAAATACCTACACTGACTCCCAGCATTCCCCAGCTAGATTAATCTTCAGTTGCCTATTCTTGGAACGTGATTTACAATGCACCCTTATTAGCTACCTTCCCTTCCTCCTCTCACTTCCCTACTTCCCTAATGATCCTGGTTTCATCTCCTAACTAAACTACTTACACATTTTTTAAGGATCTGCTTCTGAGATCTAAACTAAGAGCATTATCTTTCCAATAGTTATTCCATTCTTCCTTGCTAACATGACTTCAATTTTCCTGAAGTTCTCACTCTCCTTTCTAGTATCAGAGGCTTCAAGGGAAGGGATCCCATCCCATTGTGGTGTTCCTGTTCTTCTAACATGTGCAGTTGGCTCAGTTATGACCAATAAGGCTTGAAGGAAAATCAGCCAGGACACTTTAAGTTGTAGGAAAAGTCAATGCATTTTCAGCCTCTGGATTTTGTCGTGTCTAGATGTGATGCTGGAACTGGTATAGTCATCGTGCAACAATGACAGGAAGGACAGAGCCAACACAGAGGAGGGCAGAGCCATGAGAACCCCCAAAAAGCAGAGTCAAAGCCCTAATTATATTAGACGTGGAGCTGCTCCACCTTTGGAATTCTTGTTGTGTGAAATAATTCCTGTTGTTTAAAGTAGTTGAGTCAGGGATATTTGTTACTACAGGCAGAAAGCAACCAATTAATAACCTTTTACGACTAGAGAAAACAAAACCCACTATCCTTAGAATGTCAAGAGACTGGATATAGCCACCGAAGCAAAAATCAAGAGCCAAAAGGAGTCAAACAGACATCAGGAGAAATAATTCAAGGGCAGGGGGAGGAAATATAGAATTATATTTACCAAGTAATCATGGTAAACAAAGATGGGAGAAGTGGAGCACCAAGAGTGGATAATCTGTCAACTTCTCTTCTCCCCTTCCTTAAACTATCATTCATTGAGCCCATACTTTATCCCAGGCACTTCTAGGAATTAAGCATTCAGTGATGAGCAAAACTGACATGGCCCTTGGGAAGCTTGCATCCGAGAGCATCATTAACAAGTTAGAGCCTGAGTGCATTGTGGAATAAGAAGAGGGAAGGTAGACACATGTAAGGGCCCAGATAAAACTCTGTCAAGGCAGCTGAATACTATTTCCGCTGCTCTTTCACACAACATGTGGCTATCTCCACTCTAGGCCTCCAAGAAGCCAAGAATGAGTTCTGACTTAGACAATATCAGCGTCTAAGCTACCCCTAAAGAAAGAATATTCTTGGGAAGGCCTCAGCAGAACCCTGTCAACTTGGGAATATTTGGTGAAAAGGCTCTCTAGAAAAGTCCCTTTTATAAAAAATATCTCATGAGATGGAGACTGGTACTTGGCAAATGATTTTTTTCCTCAGGTAAGGAATGACCTAAGTTGGGAATGTCAGGTAAGTTCAAACAAAACTCTACCAGGAAATCTGTGTTAGTAAATCCATGCTCAATAGGAAAAAAAATACTATGATATTTGTCATGGGCAACAAAAGGATGATAGCCACCCAGATATCCACTTGCTGTAGCCTAATTGCAGCAAAACTTGGAAGAAGGGAAGTCTTGACTCCTCTCCATCCCTATAGGAGAAATCACTTTGTAACTAAGAGGAGAAGAGAGTCAAAACGTAAAACATGCTTGTTTCTCTTCTTGGAATTTACGCCATAAAAACTGAATCTTGAAGATGGCAGGTACCCACTCCTGAGTGGTGAGTGAATCGACTCAAATCTCTCTTAAATGTAAAGTGCAGTGTTATTTATACAATTTAAATGTAGATTATGTTTTACTATTTATGACTCTCAGAGATTTACTTAAAATGTTTTACTGTTTATCATTTGTACATAAAATCTGGTAACACCTTTTTTTTTTTGCACTCACTTGCAGATGGCTGTGTTACCTATTGTGCTGCTTTGCATATGATTTGCTTTATTTTCAAAAGTATCAAAAATATCCACATATACACATTTATGCTCTCTTTTGAAGGTAATATGGCTGATAATTATGTTACAAAAATGTATGATTATTGTTAAATGTGTGTTTTTGTGCATACTATGGAAGCACAATGACTATTTTTGATTCATTTATTTACTCACTCATTCAACAAATATTTGTGGAATACCTATTACATGCTAGATACTGGAATACTGGGCTAGAAGCTAGATTTGTCACTATAAGTTTGTTTGTAGAAACTACTTTTCTACTGTTACCTTATAATGGAGCCAGTTAACCATGAGTCATGAGTACCAAGGTCTAAATAATAAATCATTACAAGATGGCAAAAAAAAAAAGAGTCAAAAAACAGAAGAGCTTTGATGAGACATGAGAACCAAGTTTTTTGGGCAAAAGCAGAGTCTAAGCAGGGCCAGATTCAGATACTAAGATTCATAGAATGAAAGACACAAGATAAAAATGATCAAGAGAGGATATGAAGATCGTGGGAAAATCTAGAGGCCAATGACCACAGAAGCCTACAAATAACAAAAAAAAAGCCTTCTTGAGTCAATGCTTGGTTGGTGTGAGCAAATCCTCATTGACAGAGAACTGTGTTGAAAACCCTGATCCCCATCCTCTGGCCCCAAGTGACATCTGAGAGATGTACCTACAAGTACCTACAAAGCACTATCTTCAACTATCTGAGACATCATCACAGAAAGCCAATCCTTCCACAGACTCTGCTTTATGGTTTTTTTCCTTTTTAGCTTTTTTTGGCCTGAGCTAAAGTCTCTTTCCAATCTTCCTCTTTTATTTTTTTCTCCCCAAGGCCCTAGTATATAATTGTATATCATAGTTGTAAGTCCTTCTAGTTCTTCTATATGGGATGTGACCACAGTATGGCTTGATGAGTGGTATATAGGTCCTCACCCAGGATCCAAAGCTGTAAACCCCAGCACGCTGAAATGTGGAGCACACAAACTTAACCACTATGCCACTGGGCTGGCCCTGCTTTATGTTTTTTCCTATGAAGTTCCAGTTGCCTTCTAATTCTGAATGCAGAATTCCAATGCTAAAATCGTAGGAGGTGTGATTTGGATTTTTTTGACCACAGCATCCTCTTTGGTTCATGACATAACAGTCATTTATGCTACCCGAACATCCCTGTCTTCTAAGATGCAAAGAACAGAATATCACATCATCAAAGTCAATAAGGTAGAAAATGGGAGACTTGAAGGCAGCAAGCTAAAAACTAAGATAAGCCCCCAGAAATGTGCAATTCTTAATGAGCGAGGTAGGAAAGTTGGCAGCGTAATGCTTAGAGAGTACTGGAATCTAATCAGTGGTATATATCAGAAATTCTGCTTTATTGTTTTTCACAGAACTAATTAGGCCCTGGAAATTGACTTAACTTTATCTCAGAAAAGACAGAAATATATATCAGTAGATCAATTGGTTATTTATGGTCAAAATCTGTATGTCACCTTTCTCAACCTCAAGGGACTTATAAAACCCATCAGGAGTTTTCTTGGGGACCATGGACTAAGAAGAACAAAAGTCAAATGGTCTTGAAGGGTCTTTTCTGCAGGCAGTGGCAAAGCCTGGTGATAACTCTTCCACATCATCTACGTGCTCATACCAAGCAGACAGAGCTGTAGGGCTCTGAACAAGCCTTCATTTCCAGGAACTACAGTTCTGAGACTCTGGAATGAGCACTAGAATGGAGTGGAGTTAACTCAGAGACTAGTTGTAGGAAGCATGTAGAGAGATAAGGATGGGGTTATTCAACATGCAAAGATCCAAAAGGAAACTCATGACTGAGCCAAATGGACAGTTAAGCTTCAAGCAGATAGGAGGAAAGGTCCAGGGAGACTCTCAGTATGTGGAGTTAGGCTCAGAGACCCTTTTCCGGGGTGCTTATGGGCCTCACCAGTTGATGGGGAGAGATCTGTCAAGGATACAAAGTAGTTCAGATACATGACAGATTCCACTGGAATTCCATGGACTGGAAACTGGTGTGCTCCTACAATCTGCTGGATAAAAACTGACAGATTTACCTGTTATGTTTCTGAACTTTGTGAAAATTACCCCCTTCTCTATGCAATCTATGAGTCTTATTAAACATTAATGACAAGACTGAACGACCAAAATTGAGGCCTGGCACTCATTTCTTTGATCAGTCTTACTATGTAATCCCACAGACAGGAGGAAATAAATGGAATTACTCAGTAGTATATAGTCTCTTAGGAATTTTGAAGATAATAGATTAAACCCAATACAGCACAAAGATCATCTCTGTTAAATGTTCTCTGTTTACCCCTCGACATCCACTCTCTAACCTCATCTGACCTGCTCTGTGCTGCAGGAAGCTAACTTTTATGGACACATCAACCAGATCATCTCCTCCTCTGGCTTCCACTTCTGTTCAGCCAATGGGAACCACCTACAGGAGACAAAAAGTCGAAGATGAGATTATGACAGCAGGCCTCAAACTTTCTGGTCTCAGGACCCATTTATACTCTTAAAAGATAAAAACTATATCTATTGATACTAGAAATTAAAACAAAAATTGTATCTATTGATTTCATCATATTAGAAATTAAAACTGAAAAAATTATATCTATTGACATAGATATTATTATATGTTATAGATATAGATTAATATTGACAAATAAAAATTATATCTATTGATATTATAAATTAAAACAAAAATTATGTCTACTCATTTTACCACATTAGATATTAAAACTGAAACATTTTACATTAATTTATTAATTTATTTCAAAAACAAGAGTAAATCCATTGTATGTTAACATAACAGCATGTTTTTATGAAAAATTTATTTTCCCAAACAAGTAATAATTCATGAAAAATTGGCATTGTTTTACATTTTTGCAAATCTCCTTAATATCTGGCTTAATATAAGACAGTTGGAGTTTCATATCTTCTTCTGCATTCAATCTGTTGCAATATTATACCATATAGTCCCTGAAAAACTCCACTGTACGCTCATGAAAAAACTAGAGTAAACAAAGCCAATGATATATCAATATTTTGTGAAAGTAGTTATGAAAGGTCTTGAAGACACCAAGGAGTTGCCAGACCACTTCGAAAGCTGCTACTTGGACAATGCCCCTGACTTCCCTGCTTCAAGTTGGCAGTAGCATTGTTTCCTTATCAGAGCTGCATCTCCTGTTGGGCAGCCACCCTTCTCCTGCAATCATAGGATTCACTTTCCAGCCCCTCCCCCTCCCCCTGAGGCTGTTGCTCTAGCCCTGGCATGTTCCAGTGTCCCTGTTGCTTTCTCTTAATCTTGCCCATACCTTTATAAACAGGCTCTTCATAACACTCTGATCAATCATCTTTTTTAGTGTGTGCCTGTGGTGGACAGACAGGAAGCTGCCCCTCCATGATCTCTACCTCCTGGTATTCATGTCTTTGTGTAATCCCCTCCATTTGAACGTAGGCGGGACCTGTGATTTGCTACTAGCTAATAGAATGTGGTGAAGGCAATGAGACGTCACTCCCATGATTACATCACGTTGTATAAAACTCTGTTTTGCTAACAGATACAATCTAGAGACTCTGCTTGCTGCCTTGATGAAGTAAGCAGCCATATAGGAGAAGTAGCCGCCTGACAAGGAGCTGGAGACAACCTCTAGGAGTAGAATACAACTTCCCACCAACAGCCAGCAAAAAGCTGGACCTCAGCTCCACAGCCACAAGGAAATTAATGTTGTCAACAATGTGAGTGAGCTTGAAAGCAATTCTTCCCCAGTTGAGCCCTAGATAAAAACACAGCCCAGTCAACACCTTGATTGCAGCCCTGTGGGATCCTAAGCAGATGATCTAAGCCATGCCCAGATTCCTGATCCACAGAAACTGAGATATTAAATGCATGTTGCTTTAAGCTGCTAAGTTTTTGAGAATTTGTTACACAATAATAGATAATACAGTGCCATTTTTTTCTCCAAAACCTTTGACTCATAAACCATCCACATACCAACTTTTAAAAAAATCCTTTTTATCATTGCCTTTCCTTTTTAATAGCCTTTCCCATATTTATTTCCATATTACATGATAGCTACAAAGGCAGTAACAACAAAGACATGAATAAGTATGTCGTGATACTGGTATTTACCATTTTAGTTGTTTAAAACCTTGCTCCAGTTGACTTTTTTCTGGATCAGAAGGATATAGTATATAATGGTCATACATGGAAGACTCTTTTGCTTTTAATTCCAGAGCAATTAATATCATCACAATAATATCATCACACAGAATATTCGCACATGGCTCAATATAAAGTATGTGTATAGTTTTAAAAAATTATAGTATCATGAGTGCCTGCATACCCACCACCCAGCTCAAAAAACTGAATATGACAAAAACCTTTGATGCTAATTCCCTGGGTGTACATCTAAAAGGCTATATTTTTGCCTCCCCAACCAGGTAACCAGTATCCTGTGTTTTGTGTTTGCCATTCCATTGCCCTTTTGTTATCAGTCACCAACTGTATATGTACATCTAACAGTCTAGTGTTTGGTTTTACATGTCTTTGAGCTGTGTGTGTGTGTTTGTGTATATACGGATGTGTATATGTATTCCTCTGCAACTTGCTTTTGTTTCTCAGTATTATTTTGAGATTCACCTATGTTACTGTATGTAGCTGTAATTCATGTTTTTTTGTACCTGAGCTTAGTTATCCACTCTCCTCTCTATGTATATTTAGATTATCTCCAGTTTTCGTTATGAACAATGTTGCTTTACACAGAAGCAGGAATTTCTCAACTCCAGGATGTACAACTAAGAGTGGAATTGCTGGATTGTAGGACGTTAATTTTTTGCCTTTTACCAAATAATGCCTAGTTCTTTTCCAAAGTGGTTCTACCATTTTATGCTCTTACAAGCAGTACATAAGACTTGCTGTTCTACATCTTGCCGACAAGCATAACTCACTTCTAAGTAGCATATTTACATTGTTCTTCATTTTCCCTGCCATGACTAAGCATAGGGGCAAAAAAGTAAAATTATGTCAGTTACAGAAAACAAAGAAAGCTGTATTTTCTTTTTTCATTAATTCATTTATTCAACAAATATTTGTTGAAAGCTTACTTCATATCAGGCACTGTTCTAGGCACTGTGGATATAGCAGTGGAAACAAACCACCTGACCCCATCAAACTGACATTCTACAAGAAGCAGACAGAGAGTAAATGATAAAAATAAGTAAAATATGTTGGAAACTGATCAATACAGTGCAGAAAAAAAGTCATAGAAGGAAAGAGAACAAGGTGCATTGGATGAGAAGAGGGGTGCAATTTTAAATCGATTGGCCAGGGAAGGCTTCCCTGAGAGGACATCTGAGTAGAGACCTGCAAGGAAGTGAAGGAGGAGCCATGAGAAGTCTGTGGGAAAACAAGTGCAGCAGCCCAGAGGTGGGAGCACTTCTATTACACTCAAAAAAGAGCCAAGAGGTAAGGCTGGTATAGTTGAGTGAGGTTATGAGTAATGGGAGGGTGGTCAATAGAAGGGAGATACAGATTAAGTACGGCATTTAGGTCTTTGACAGGACCTTGACTTTTACTCTAAGTGACACAGGAAGTCATTGGAAGATTTTGAGCAAAAGGGTGGCACGACTTGACATGTATTTTAAGGGAATCACTGGCTGCTAGGTTGAGGATAGATTTTAGGGGACATTGCTGGGAGCAGGAGGCTACTTAGGAAATGAAGGCAATCATTTAGGCAGCAGATGATCTTGGTTTGAACCTAGGTAATAGTAGTAAAGGTGAGATTTCAAGATTGAGCACCAGTTTGCTGATGGATTTGTCATGAGGGATTGGGGTGGGAAAGAAGTTGTCAAGGATGATTTCAACTTTTTTGGCTTGAGCAACTATAAGGGTAAAGGTGCCATTAGTTGAGCTGGGAAAGGATGCAGAAAGGGCAGGTTTGGGGGGACATCAGTCAGAGCTGAGTTTTGGAGATGCTAAATTTTAAATGTCCAGTAGACATCCACGTGGACATGTTAAATGTGCAGTTGTGTATTAGAATGGAGCAGGGTTTCTCAACTTCAGCAGTGTTGACATTTTGGGCCAGATAATCCTTTGTTGTGGGGAGCTGTCCTGTGCATTGTTAGATATTTAGTAGCATTCCTGGCACTCTATCCACTAGATACAAGTAGCATCCATCCCCCCAGTTGTGACAACCAAAAAGTCTCCAGTCACTGTTAAATATCCCCCAGGATGGAGTTTGGGGGCATAATTTTCCTGAGGTAAGAACCACTGAGATGGAATGAAGTTATGAGGAGAAATCTAGGCTGAAGATATAAGTTTGAGAGTCATCAGCATAAAGATGATATTTAATGTTATTAGACCAATTGATATCACCAAAGAGTAGATGTAAAAGAGAGGGGGTCCAAGGACTGAGACTGGGCTGGGGATAGGTAGGGCTCCAATATTTGGAAGTCAGAGAGATGATGAGGAACCAGCCAAAGTTCAGCAAAAGAAACACATAAGGAACAGTCATTCCAGTGGAGAAAAATCAAGAGACTGGGATGTCCAAGTGGAAAAAAAAATTTATCAAAAATGGAGGGAATATACAACTGTGTCAAATATTGTCGATAAATCAAGTAAAATAAGGACTGAGAATTGATCATTGGGGAAATTATTGATAAATGACATCATTTTTAGAGTGATTGGGGCAAGAAATGTGTTTCTAATTGATGCCAGAAATAATAGAAGGAAAATAATTATAGACATTGAGTACAAAAAAATATTTCCAGGGCCAGCCCCAGTGGCCTAGTGCGTAAGTTCATCATGCTCCGCTGGCAGCCTAGGTTTGGTTC
Organism: Equus quagga; assembly: GCF_021613505.1. Taxonomy (NCBI): domain Eukaryota; kingdom Metazoa; phylum Chordata; class Mammalia; order Perissodactyla; family Equidae; genus Equus; species Equus quagga. The sequence goes on along the minus strand of NC_060267.1, from coordinate 154,389,590 downwards.
TTGGGCATGGACCTACACCACTCTGTTAGTGGCCATGCTGTACTGGCAGCCTACATACTGAAAAATAGAGGATATTGGCACAGATGTTAGCTCAGGGTGAATCTTCCTCAGGAAAAAAAAAATTTCAATGAGCTTAGCGTAAAAGGAAAGAGAGAAATCAGGCATCAACTAGAGGGAGAAGTGGAATCACCATGGGAATAATGGCAGAGCATGTTTTATAATGATGCAAAAGCAAATCCAAATCAGAGGAAATTTTGATGATGCAGAAGAGAAAGAAGAAAATTGTTAGAGTCACATCTTTGCGTAGGCAAGAGAGAATTTGAGTCATGATATGCACGTTTTAATATATTTAGCAGGCCAAGCATGTTAAGTTTGAAATATATACAGCAGATGCCCGTATCCTCTTGGTGCTTTGCATCCTGTACATGCAGGCTTAGTCCGAAAATGTTGGTCTCCCCTCCCTAAAGCAGTCCTCAGCCGATGACACATGGGAGTTGGAGTACAAGTACCCCGGCTTCTTCACCTCTAGTGAGAGGTCAGCTCTAAGGAGGTTTCTATGCCATCTCCTAGAGGTCTCCAGTGGAATTGGGCCCAAGCTGCCCACAGCAGGAATCTGCTCATTAGCTCACCCCGGGCTGGCTGCTTTCCCTTCCCTGTCTCACTCCTCTCTCCTACACTGCCAGTGCTTCCTGGGATCATCTCTCAAACAAGCTATGACACTCGAAATCTTGTCTCAGTGTCTGCTCCGGGAAGCCCAACCCAAGACAGCGTAAATTCAAATAATTTTGACTAATCTCTACCTTCTAGTTAATAGTACAGTACTTCCTACAAGTTGCATAGAAAAGTTGTCATTCCAGACTAACTTCAATGTCTATATGACTTAGCAGATTCCAACCCAGAATATAGCACAGTGGAGTATTTATCTTGCCTAAAATGGCCCCATATCTGTGCTTGAGTGTCATTCTCTGTCACATCAGCGTGACAGCACTAAGTGTTTAGCTTGAATAAGTGGTTCCCTGTCCTTTGATAATACACCGTGAGTCCAGCATCCTGCTCACTACAATTTTCAGCTCCATCAAGGGAAGCTGAACACATCTCAGAATTCCCAGAGATTTTCAAACTGTGCTTCATTTGTTCTGTTATGCGTTCAATCTGTCTTGTCCCTTTGAACTGGATTCCCCAGGGAATACAATTAAATAGTCACTTTTTCTTTTTTTTCTTTTACTCTTTAGCTTACCATTTCATTTTCAGTCTGAATTGTTGTGTTGTTTCCTCATTCCCCACCTACCCCACCTCATTCACCTTTCATTTAAAATCCCACAGAGTTAGACAACTATAATAAAGTTCTTTCTCCTTTCTTAACACCAGAAGATTTCATTTTGCATAGTTAGGTAATAGTAGCTAATATTTATGTAGTGCTTCATATGTGCCAGACACTGTTGTAAGTGCTTTACATGAGTTGCTTTTTTTTTCTTTTGAGGAAGATTAGCCCTAAGCTAACTACTGCCAATCCTCCTCTTTTTACTGAGGAAGACTGGCCCTGAGCTAACATCCATGCCCATCTTCCTCTACTTTATACGTGGGACCCCTACCACAGTATGGCGTGTCAAGTAGTGCCATGTCCGCACCTGGGATCCGAACCAGCGAACCCTGGGCCACCGAAGCGGAACATGTGCACTTAACTGCTGCACCACAGGACAGCCCCTGAGTTTTTTAATTCACATCAACTCTGTGTAGCACGTGCTAGTACTATCTCCATTTTTTAAGATTGAATTATGGTGAATTTTAATTGTTACATTTTTAATTCCACAGTACCTCAGGGCAAGAAAACACCTTGAAAGTTCACTTAGGTGATCTTTTCTTGATAAATAGAGATATTTCCAAGTTCTGCTAGGATAATCATAGACCAAAATCTTTGAAATAGTTTATTGATGCTGTGGTTGGAATTGTGTCGCCCCCTCCCCAAAATTCCTATGTTGAAGTCATAACCATGAATGTGCTGGCATGTGGAGGTGGGGCCTCAGGCAGGTAATTAGGTTTAGGTGAGATCATGAGGCTGGGGCCCTCATGGTGGTATTAGTGCCCCTATAACAAGAGACCAGAGAGCTTGCTCTTGCTCTTGCTCTCTGTCCACCATGTGAGGACAGTAAAAAGATGGTCATTTGCAAGCTAGGAAGAGAGCTCTCACCAGGAACCAAAATGGCTGGCACTTTGATCTTAGACTCCTCAGCCTCCAGAACGCTGAGAAATAAATGTCTGTTGTTTAAGCCACCCAGTCAACAGTATTTTGTTACGACAGCCTGAGCTGACAAAGGTAACAGGTTTCTTCGGGACCCAGCCCTGGTTTCTCTCTCCAGGCCAATCTCACATCATTGTCCCCTCTTACTCCAACACTCCGGTCACAGTAGCTTCATTCTGTTTCTCCAATAAGACAAACTCCTTCTATTTCCGGGCTTTGATAAATGCTGTTCCCTCTGTCTTACACTCTCTGGTAGACAAAATAACGGCCCCCAAAGATGTCCATGTTCTAATCTCTAAAACCTGTGAATATGTTGCATGACAAAGGGACTCTTGGCATAGTCGTGGCAGGATTTCAGAGAAACCCACCGGAGGCCACCTGGAATCTACACTGAACCGGCATTCGGTACCAATAAGGGCCCATTGAGCCCCCCGGATCACTGCATTCTTCAGGTGACCCTGGTGAGTTCTCCTGTGACCCGGACCTCCTTATTTTAAGTTGACGGCCCAAGAGTTTATATGAGCTGGGTAAAGTCTTAAGACTAGAGGTTTTGAGGGGTACTGGTACAGTTCCTAGGTGGAGAAAAACCTAGAGAGAATTCCTAAGCTGCAGGAGCTTAGAGGAGCTTGGAGTGAGCTGGGTTGGTTGTCCTTTTAATTTGGCTTTAAATTGGAAAGAATTGTATTTATAAAGTCTGAACAAACTGCTTGATAGAGAAATGAGAGACTGAACATATTCAGCTCCGAAGAAAAGGGACACTTGCTCCTCCCGGCCTTTACCAAAAGGCGCCCTTAGGTGACTAAGGACCTCAGCGGGAGTGTCAGAGGATCAATCCTCAAGACGTGCAGCGGTCCCATAGGGAACTCCACTCTCATTCACGGTAATTAATTACAGGCTCGTCTGGGGACTCGGACATAAGGGCTGGTCACCCACGCTCCGAGCCCCACGGTGGTTTTAGACTGCCGGAGGAAAAACCGAGGCACGTAAGAGAGTGTTTACGACCTTTCTATAGGGAGTAACACTCACAAGCAGCACACTTCTGACCCACTACACTGTCCTTAGAAGTTGTTCAGACTTTATTTAAAAAAAAAACAGACAAGCAAAAAGAAAATGGGAAAACCGTGCTTTTTAAAGCTGGCCAGCTCCCGGATGGACAACCTCCCAGTGGAACTCCAGCTGGTTTCCTGTATGGAGACAATGCTTGCAAGTATCTAACAAAATGGGAAGGACTAACTAAGAATGACTTAAGTGGCCAAAGTGGGGAACATTCGATATCTCAAAGCTACTGTATTTGCACGCACAAGTAGAAAGAGGCGGCTCTAAAACTAAAGCGAAAGAATGGGAGGCTTATTATGATTGGCATTTAGAGGCTTCAAAACGTAATAATGATAAAGTGAATTCTTTACAGGAGACTAACCGTAAATTGGCAGAGACTGTATCTGAATTAAAAAAGGATAAGAAGCCAGAGACCGTCCCAGCCCGCTTATCCCTTCCATCTCCTCTGCAGCTGCCTTTGGAATCTCAGAGCTCATCTCCTTCTTTTCTAAAGAGCTCTATTCCATTGACTTAAAGTAAGTTCTTACAAAAGGTTTTTCTGAATAGAACTAACCCAAATGACTTCATCACTCTTAGAGTTGCAATGGCCATGTTTACCTCCTTTTGAGCTTTGCAACCAGGAATCAAAGAAATCTTTAAAGAGTCAAAGGCTCCACCCCTGGGAGCCCCAACTTTGGGTTTCTGGGCCTGATCACCCCAGCAACCCTAAGTGCGGTGCCCTCTCTTGACAGTTGACTCATTGAGTATTGTAGTCACCTAATGAGTCAGTTATAAGGGTAGGAGACCTGTGATTTATTCTGTGAACTGTCCTGCTGGGGTTGTGTGCCCAGCATAGGAACTGTTGTGTGACTCTTATCTTGATAACCCTCTGGAAGAGGCCATGAGGGCGAGGTCTGATCTCTTCTCTTCTTTTCTTTGTCTGTTTTGCTCATCATCTCTTCTGTTGTCACCAAGTTGAGGTTAAGTTCAGGCTGGACCTGACCAGAACCTGGACATTCTGTAAAATCAAAAACTTGGGTTTCTCTGTGCCTTTGTGATGCAGTTGGACAGGTAGATCAACCTGGAATGTAATTTGAGTTACAACCCAGTTTCTGGGAAATCAGGAGCAACTGTCCTTAGAAAATCCTTGCAAGACTGGAAATACTGCTCTAGAGGCAGTGGAGATTCCACCCAGTTCCTTTATCTCGAAAAGGATTATCATCTCCCCTCTCCAGGAACTACTACCTAGCCCATCACTAATTCCTAAGACTGAAGAAAAAAAAAGGGGGGGAGGAAAAAACAGCTTCCAAATTCTTTTTGGTAGCAATCTTGAGTTCTGCCAAGTTAAGTGATAAAAATCTGAGTATCTGGGTAATTTTTGGATTGGATAGGACAAACGTTGCTAAACATCTAAGTTTATCTGCTTTTGGTTTTTATTGCAGAGATGCTAAAAGTCTTTGGGTCTTTTACTGTAAAGTGATGTGTTCCTAGAAATTATGAAGTGTTTAGGATACTGATATAAAAGACAATTCATAATTGCTTACCTTTTGTCTGTTAATGGTTAAAAGTTCTAATTAACGCTATTGGAAATTAATAAGGAAAACAGCTCTGCATTCAAGGAAAGTTAAAATGTAAGTTTTCAGTAAAGAAGGTATAAAGAATGGAAATATTTTTGTTTGGTTGGTTAAGAAAGATAAATTTGTCCTAATGTTCTAGAAGGCAAGAAAGAAAGAATGGGACAAATTCTGAAGGCAAAAAGAGAGTTATAGAAGGTTTGTGAAAGAAATTCTGAAAAGAGTTTTGTACCTGGTCAAGTTGGTTAAGATTGAAATGAATCTAATTAAGTAAATGGGTTTTAATATGAAAAAAAAAAAGGTAAACTGGTACAAAAATTAGAATTTGGCTCTCTCTCTTAAAAGGATAATTTTCTTAAACTCTTGGATTATAAAAGGTTTTTCCTTCTGAGTAAGTTTACAAAAGATCTATGTTTTGTTGTATCTGTGTTCATGTTTCCTAGGTGCAAAAAGACAGAGGTCTCTCTATTAAGGTTTTTTTTTTTGCTGTTGATACCTAAGCATTGTTTCACAGTGAGCATTGTTTAAATAAGTGTTTTAAAAACCTTTTGATATTTTTGACAAGCTTTTCTCTCAAAAAAAAAAAAAATTATTCAAGTCCTAAATAATTTGACCTGAATGAAGGAAGAGAATTTCTCTGAGGATTTTCAGAGGGCCCCTGAGACTTCACAGAGAAAATTTGCTCTCTCTTTCTATAAGGTGGAAGATTCTAAACTAATTAGGCTTATTTTGTCTGTTAAATTACATTGGAAGCATTGTCAGATAAGTGATGATAATCTTTCTTAGTTGGTATTATGTGGGTAAATGTTATTGATATAAGTGTTTTGAAAATTATATAACATTCCTAAAATTCTGATCTGTCCTGGTTATCAGTCATAATTCTAATTATCAGTTTAAGGTGTTGTGTATCACAGGAATAATAAGTTTCTTTATCAATTGCCATTTTTAAGTCTTTTGTTGTTTACAGTCAGTTGTTTTACTCTGATGCTTTTTGCTTTTGCAAACATGTTTCATCTTCAGAGGAATTCAGGGAAAGGACTCTGACGCTTACTCTGGAATACAGGTTTCTGACAAACTTTCAGATCATAGAACTGAACTGGGTAAGAAATTGCAGAAATCTAATGGAGAAACTAATGACCTCATAAAACTGCTAGTGAAAGATTAAGATCAACAACCGATTATACAGGACTGTCTGAACTGATGAGAATGATTATAATTTTTTATGACTTCTGTTTGAAGTACTGAGTTTTGATGTGTTGTTTTGTTTTCTCAGATTTGAGAAAATCTTTTTCTCTTTTCTCTTATGCTAACTATGACTTAGCAATTTGGTGAAGTTGTACCTTTGTGAGCAAAACCGAAACATTTATCTTTTTCTCCCTACCTGATCTCTCCAGAATTTGGAAACTCTTTGTGAGTGAGTATGGTTATTTCATGGCAATATAGTTATTTGCATAAGTTCAATAAGAATCTGTTCTTCTTATAACAGGACATTTGTTATCTTACCAAAGCTTTGACTGGAATGTCATGTTTGAGAGAAACATACAGACTCAGATATGACAATACTGCCTTTGAGGAATAAGGTTGACTTTCTGGGAATAAAGCCACTTGGAAATATGGGCCTGGTACCTCGCTTTACAGAGAGATTCCAGCAATCTTACCTGGTAAGTAAGGAAGCTTGCTTATCTGGCAGGTGCAATGAACCTCGAAATATTTTGGGGAATCTCAAGAAAGGAGAGAAATTCACCCAAATCTAAGGTATTGCAGGCAAGACTTGATGGCACAAATCCTTGGCTTGGCTTTCCTGGCCTCGAGAGGTCTTTAAAGTTCAATCTGAGATTCCTCATAAAAAAATTCCAGCAAAGCAGATTTAAGAGTCTATATGATCAATTGCTATTCTTGCTGCACTTATGTAAATAATTGGGCCAAGTTTCTTGAAACTAAACTTATTTTGCAAACCAATTAGTCTTAATTTGACTATCTTTGGTCAAAATAAGGGTGATTTTAGAGAGAAGAATTAGGCTTCAGTGAAAAACTAAAATACACATTTGTGGATGTTGGATCTAGTTCTGTTAATTGTCTTTGAGGTTTTTTTTTCTACCTGTGAACTGGACCGGACCCTCAATTCTGCTGAAATATCTGGTTACAAATCTCCAAACTAATGTTTTCAATTTTTACCTCATTTTTATTTGGAATCATTGAGAATTGAACATGCTCTTTTTCCTGAAACCTTGCAAACTGAAGCTGAACGACTTAATAGAAACTTAAGAGAGATTCCTGTCTGTTGCTGTGTAAGCTGTAAACCGCTCAAAAAGATACCTGAATGCCCGATGAGATCATCAGAGACCTTTCAAGCTGCAAAAAGATGCTTTGACTCTGACATCTAGAAGTCTTCTTGACTGCCTGCTCCCTGGACACAGGAACTAATTTATAATTTGCTCCAACCATTAACCTTGTTACCTTGCTTCCAACATCACAAGGGAGAGAAGACCACAACAGCATTCTATTGTTTAAAAACTATTTGGTTTACAAATGAGTCTTACTTAAATGATAAGTGAGGATGTTACACTGTCTAGCCTCAAGAATGCCTGCTACTTTCTGTTAACTCTGCTAACCCAGTAAAAGATTTCCTTCTACAGGCTCAAGAAATTGCCACAGAACAAGAGAAACAGATATGGCAGTCAAAAGGGGGAATTTTTGGCACCCCCTCGCAGATGTGGTTCGGGCCCAATAAGAAACCCACTCCATGGGTCACAAGGCCACCTTCCCTTCCTAAGGGACCCTTTGAGGTATGACAATTGGACATTGTCCAAATGCCACCATCTCAAGGATAAATATGTCTTGTAATGATCTGCATGTTCTCACATTGTTTTGAGGCCTTTCCTTGCAGAAGAGCAACGGCTTTAACAGTAGGTAAATTACTATTAGGATAATTCCTGTTTGGGGAATTCCTACTGAGTTACACAGTGACTGGGGAACTCAAATCTGTTTGTAATGTTTGGCCAATATTGCAGCATTTCCACTGTGCTTACCATCCTCAATCCTCAGGACTGGTAAAACTAATGGCACAACTAGAACTTAATTGGCAAGCTTTCAGAAGCATTTACTCTCTCACGGCCAAAAGCTCTTGTGCTAGTGCTCCTTAATCTTAGATCTATACTTTTTGTAAACATCGGCTGTCTCATTCTGAAATAATAAGAAAACAGCCTATGCAATTGGATGAAGAAATATATGAACCAGCTTTGCTTAAGGGATGTATTACATTGTTTTCATGGTCTTATTGTGGTGCTTAAAAGAAATGAAAGATTTGCAGCTGATTCTTTCACAGAGAAGTCCCAGAACTTAAGGATCGTGGACTGTAACCTGAAGAATTTATTTATTGAAAGAGACATCAAACAAGACTCTTTGCAGCCCTGTTGAAAAGGACCAAACCAGGAGGAGAAGAAGACAACATCTGTTGTAGACAGCTGTCCCAAGACTCCGGACCAGGCCTGTATTCCCAACCTTATATCTCCTCATTTAAACATTTGTTATGCTTAAACTGTATACCTATTTTATAATTTGTTTGAAATGCTATCCTACTTCAAGTGATTAATTTGGAACAGACTGGTCTTGAAGGCCAGGAATTTATCGAGTGACTCCTAATGGAACTCAATGGTTATGTGGAACAAATCTTTGGCCTTGGCTACTGCCTGGATGACTAAAACACTTCACCCTGAGTTTCCTTTAAAAGCAGTGAAGGAGTCAGGCTGAGTTAAAACCTGTTGCCAATCTCCCTCTCTTTAAGGCCAGATGGGCTTGTTCAGTGTTCCACTGGTATGGCTATATTTGCAGCTATATTTGCTCCTTCTTTGGAGCTAAAAGACGTCATTATTACATATGGAAGATCTGACTAAATTTACTCAAGAAGCCCTTAATGATAGTCAAGCAGGAATGGCCTTATTAAATACTGAAATGTCTTTAATGAGAAGGGCTGTCCTTCAAAACAGAATGGCTTTAGATATTATTACTGCATCCCAAGGTGGTACATATACAATCATTCAGACTGGATGCTGTGCTTTTATACGTGATGAATCTTCCAATGTGTCATCTCTGCTAAAACATATGAAGAAGCAAGTGGATGCCTTATGCGATCCGACACCCAGTCTTGAGTTGTTTGGTTAGCTCCCTTCCGGTATCAGTTCCCTTTTCCGATCCAGATTGGAATTCCTATTTCTACTACTTCTTGGAATTCTTGTACTAGTTATAATATTCAAACTAATTGTTGTTTTCTTTACTCAGTGTTGTAAGAGTAGCATACAAACTAGAGTAATGATTGCTCGACTGCTTGAGATGGTTGATCTGTCTTATAACCCTGGACAAATTTCCTTTTCTGATAGGGACTATGACTAAGAATTCACTTCAGACTAATCCTTTTAAAAATTCTGAGTTATTATCGTTACTGTACTTGTTCTATAATCATATACAATGTAAATGTGAAGTGTCATAAAAAAGCACATATACAATGTCTGTGCAACAATCAAAAATTAATTGGAAATTACATGACATATGAAATGCTTCCTCTGTTAATATATATACAACTCTATGCTTGTCCACTATCTCTCCCAATGTGGACGACTAGACAAATAAATGAAATAAAAGCCTAGCACCGAGGGACATGATGGACCCAGGGCAGGCAGCAACCACCCTGGCGCCGAGGGACAATATTTTGATCATCAATGCTTTCTATCGAAAGATTAGAGATCAAAAGGGGAAAATGACAAATAAAAATGGCAAGCAATAGGATATATTGGAGTATATGAGGAAGCCATTTGGTATAAACCTAATTCGGCCTGACTTTGTTTTTTCCAAAAGGGCCTGACTGTGGCTATTGAGCACGCATTGTATATCTGCTTAGACATTTCCTATGGCCAGAACAAAGGCCCTTGAGATAAAGGTGCAACTTCCCCCCACATTGGCATTTCCTTAGGGATAAGCATTTTTCCTTAGGCTAGGAAGTGATTGCTGCACTCACCTTTGACCACCCAACTCACCTATGGCCACTCAGCTGGAGACAACAGACTGCCACCCTGCTGCGTTCACTGAGACAGAAGACCTACCTGCTGTTTCCATCCATCACTGTGCCTACAGAGCAGTCTCGCAACTATTGTAAAAGGGACATTTCAATCCTATGTGAAACATCCTCTCTGGGGGTATATAACCAGTCTGTGCACCCCACTTCTTTGGTGCCCTTTCTTCCTTCAGGAAGAAAGGCCCCGGGTTATAATCCTCAGATTTAAGCTCAGAATAAACTCACCCAAATTTTCATTTATAGATTGGTTATGGATTATTTTCGTCGACAGGACTTAGCAAAAGTGATTAAGTTAAGGGTCCTGAGATGGGAAAATTATCTTGGATTGTCCAGCTTGGCCCAATGTAATCACAAGAGTCCTTAGAAGGGGGAGGCAAGAAGTTCAGAGTGAGAGGGAAGAAGATATGACCACAGAAGTAGAGCTCAGAGTGACACCATTGCTGGAAAAGGAAAACGAGCCAAGGCATGTGGCAACCTCTAGAATCTGGAAAAGGCAATTCTTCCCTTAAACAGACTCTCCCGTAGAGCCTCCAGAAGGAATGATGCCCTGCTAACTCATTTTAGATTTCTGCACTCCAGAATTTTAAGATAATAAACTGTGTTCATTTATGCCACTAAGTTTGTGGCAATTTGGTACAGCAGCAACAAGAAACTAATACTCTCCTCCCACATACTCTCCTCTTCATTTTAACTCTTATCGATCCTTCAGGTTTTGATTCAAATATGACTTCCTCGGGAAAGTTTCCCTTACCACTTCCAGAACAAACTCACCAAAGAAATTCCTCTGTTACATTTTCACAGCATCCCACATTTTCCTTCATGGCACTTAATATTGTTCGATTATTTGATTAATATCTGTGTAACGCCCCAGAGCACACCTTTTGTGAGGTCAGTCTATGCTGTTTTATCTCACCGGTATATTCCTAGCATCTCATACGGTAATATCACAAGCACTCAATAAATACTTGTTTGGTGAATAAATAAATGAATTAAGTAATTAATATAGGATATGAAAATGATTTGATAGCCCTAAGGAACAAACAAATATTATTGTTATAATTTTAACCGGTTAAGCCTCCAAATGATAATCAATGTTTTGTATAAAAGTCATCCTAACATGATGTCTATGAAGTATTATTTCTGTATTAAAAAGGCATCAGAAGTTTACAGTTGCTGGTGAATGAGAAATCGGAGGCTTCCTCCTCATTTCTAGCTCCTTTTCTGTTTCTAAGTCATGTGGTTTTTTTGTTTCTACCGGTTTAAGTATACGAAAACTACCTTGAAAAGGAAATAAGCTTTGAAGTTGCTTTTATAACTCTATTAGTCAAGATAATTCCTTCTGTAACATAGTAACAAACCCTGAAATCTCAGTGGTTTCAGACACCAATAAAATTATTTCTTGTTCTTGCAATGTCTGAAGAGGGTCAGCAGAGTTGTCTTCCCTCTAGCCATTCAAGAACTCAGGCCCCCTGGGGTCAGCCCAGTGGCGCAGTGGTTAAGTTCGTAAGTTCCCCTTCGGCGGCCCGGGGTTCACCAGTTTGGATCCCTGGTGCGGACGTACATACTGCTTGTCAAGCCATGATCTTCCTCAAAAATAAATAAATAAATGAATAAATAAATAAATAAATATTAAAAAAAAAGAATTCACCATTCCAACTTGTGCCTTCCAAGGCTAGTACATCAGGACAAAGGATAAAGAACTCAACAGTCTTTAACTACCTTGGTCCAGAAGTAACACATATCGCTTCCACTCAGAAGCCATTGGTCTGAATTCACCACATGGGCCCGATCCAAATACAAAGGAGACTGGGAAATGTAAGGTGGCCTAGGGAATATTTGGTGAGTACTGCTGTAAATCAAAATTTTGTTTCCCAAATAATATTTTAATGCACTTAAAACTTCCAGCTCTTCAAAGAAGCAGTACAGTGACTCCCATTTTGTAGAGTCTTGTGAATATTTCTTCAAATATGTCTCTTATAAATAAAGACAGATATATTTATGTTGCCTTTTCTTAAAATGGTATAATCATTCGTGTGCTAGAGCCAGCTCACAGCAGCTCAGGAAGCTGATTTTGCACATCTCTTCCCAACTCCCAAGTGCGTGTTAGGTGACATCACAAGGCGGAGTTAAACGTGGCCACAGTGAGATTATCTATACCGTAGAAATCAGTATGTGCTACAAATCAGGACTTTTCTCATTTTTCAAAGACCCAGTTGTTAAACATTTACTAGCACACTTCTGTATATACTAATAGTTAAAATGATTGTTTGGTCCTAGAAATCAGATTGTAACAAAGTACTGAAATGATTGAGTTATAAAATTTTTAAATCAAATTATGTTTTCTGACCATGAGTACACACGCACATGTGCTGTGCATACGGCTGGCGATGCACTATACTAATAGGCTCTAGACAAAAGATCAGGCAACCAAAGGTCTATTCCAGTTTCTGCCACAATCATTTACGAATCTGCAGCCAAATTGCTTAATCTCTCTCAGACACAGTTTTTCAAATGTAAAGTAAGGATATTGACCCAGCTGATCTCCCAGGTCCTCTCTTGTTCTAATATTTAGGATGCAAGAACGAGGCTGAGTCAAGTTGTGATCCTCATACTCGTTATGATTATACTCGTTAAGATTGAAGCTACCTAAAAACACCTAATTGTTTCAAGGGCAGAACGTTGTAATTTATTTCTAGATGATTCTGTTGGATTTGTGTTTACTTTGTAAGAAGTATGCAGGTATAACACCAAAATATATGTGAAAGAATGGCACTGCAGTATTGTAAAGTAAGTGAAAGATTCACATTGCAAGAAATTCACACTGTAAGCTCCGCCCTCTTGAGAATTCATCTACCACAGCCATGGCATTTTCTTTCCTTTTAGATCGTGCTCTTAAGTTGGCTTTTGTGTCAATTATCTATTGCTGCATAACAAATCACTTCAAAACTCAATGACTTAAAACATAAACTAGTTTACTACATTGCACAATTTTTCTGGTCTAGGAATTCAGACACATACGATCAAATAGGGTTGCTAGGTTGTATTCAGCTGGCAGCTAAACTCATCTGAAGGATCCGAGACATCTTTATTTATAAGCCTGGTGCCTTGGCAGGGACAGCTAGAGGGCTAGGCTCACCCTGGCCCCTTTCTTACGCTTCAGCAAAGTAGTCAGACTACTACATGGTGACTCAGGGTTCCCAGAAACCAAAGCTGAAGCTTCCAGTCCTCCAAAAGGGTGAGTCCAAAACTGGCATAGTGTCATTGGTGGCATACTCTACTTACCAAAGCAGTCACAGGCCAGTCCAGATCCAATGGGAACAGTGTCAAATAATTTGTGGCCACTTTTAATCTTCTGTAAAAGCAAGATATATCTTAAATGCCACCAGTACTTCTTGAAGACCCTCTGTAATCCTGCTCTCCCCCAAATACACCCCTGCCACCACCACCAACAGAGAGGTCAAATGTCTTTTTTACTCCCACTACACTATGCCCTGCCCCTCTATATAAACCTTGCAACAATTAACACAGTGTTGGTATATAACAGCTGTACAAAAATATGTTAATTGTATCAATACATTAAAAAATGTTGTCTAGGGGCCATCCCGGTGGTGTAGTGGTTAAGTTCACATGCTCTGCTTTAGAGGCCCAGGGTTCGCAGGTTCAGATCCTGGGCACAGACCTACACACCGCTCATCAAGCCAGGTTGTGGTGGCATCCCACACACAAAGTAGAGGAAGACTGGCACAGATATTAGCTCAGAGACAATCTTCCTCAAGGAAAAAGAGGAAGATTGGCAACAGATGTTAGCTCAGGGCCAATCTTCCTCACAAATAAAAGTTTTTTGTCTACAAAATTGTATAAGTTATGGCTAGTGTGTTAGCAAAGGATTCTGCAGAGAAACAGAACTAATAGGATATATCTATACACACATATATATAAATTATATGTACTATATATAGTATATGTAAAATATGTATATATTTAGGGGGGCTGGCCCCGTGGCCGAGTGGTTAAGTTCGCGCGCTCCGCTGCAGGCGGCCCAGTGTTTCGTTAGTTCGAATCCTGGGCGCGGACATGGCACTGCTCATCAGACCACGTTGAGGCAGCGTCCCATATGCCACAACTAGAAGAACCCACAACGAAGAATACACAACTATGTACCGGGGGGCTTTGAGGAGAAAAAGGAAAAAATAAAATCTTAAAAAAAAAAAAAAAATTTTAAAAAAATGTATATATTTATGAAGAGATATATCATAAGGTATTGACTCACACAATTATGAAGGCTGAGAAATCCCACTATCTACAGACAGCAAGCTGGACACCCAGAAAAGCCAGCAGTGTAGTTTGAAAGCTTGAGAGATGAAGAACCAATGGTGTAGTGTAGATTCCAGTCCAGGTCTGAAGGCCTGAGAAGTAGGAGTGCCAAGGGTAAGAGAAGGTCATGTCCTAGCTTGAGCAGTCAAACTGAGTTAATTCAGCCTTCTTCTACCATCTTGTTCTATCCAGACTTTCAGCAGATTGGATGATGCCCACTCATATTAAGGAGTTCACCAATTCAACCGCTAATCTGTTCGCTATGTTACTCAGTTCATCAATTCAACTGCTAATCCAAACACCCTCACAGACACACCCAGAAATAATGTTTAATCAGCTACCTGGGCATCTCATGGCCCACTGAGGTTGACAAATTAAATTAACCATCACAGCTAGTAACCCTGGTGCTTTATTTAACTGCTAGTAAAGAAAATACAGTAAATATGCTCATGACCTTGCTTATAATTTTGATAATATTGAAATTTAAATAAACCTTTATTACAAAATACCATGAGCAAAGTTGAGAGAAGTGACAAATTTGGAAAAAATATTTGTAACATATATAAATAGAATATGGATCAATATCCAAATTTTACAAAGAGCTCCTACAAATCAATAGAAAAAGATAAACCACATGAAAGAAAAATGGAGAAGGGATATAAAGAAGCCATTCACAGGAATAAAAGTGCAAATGACTAAGAAAAAATGCTAAATCTTACTAGCAATCAGTGAATCACAAATTAAAATCAATTATATAGCATTCTTCACCTATCGGATTGAGAAAAACTTAAAAACTTGACAATATCAAGTGTTAACAGTAATGTGAAGAAATGGGAGTTGCTGGTAGAACTGATGTTGGTACAGTTTGGAGGCCAATTCGGTGGTATTTATTGAAACAAAAAAATACACACACCTTCTAAGACCCAGTAAGTCTACTTCTCACTGATTTTCCTTGTTCTTGTGCAAAATGAAGCATTTGATATCATCGAAATTCTTGACAAAGTCACACATTTTACTATATTTTTTATTAGCAGTTAAGTAAAGTGCCCAGGTTACTAGTCATGACCTACAAATTTTGATAGGCAGGTATCATCTTTAATGTGTTAATTAATTGACATATTTTGCTTGATTATTATATAAGGAACTACATTTACAGTTACAAGGATAATATAGCATTATTTGTAAGCATGAAAAAACAGAAACAACCTAAATAATCACCAATCATGGAGGTCCTAAACAAAATGTACTATGGTCTCAGTTAAAAGAATGGGTAGATATATGTGCATTAATATAGACTGGTCTCCAGGACAAGCGGCTGAGTTAAAAAGAACATAGTAGAACATTATATACAGTGGAAAACTATTTAAGTTAAGCAAATACACACAAAAAGTATTATAAATTGTTATGATTTTGTAAATAATGGCATGTAAATGCAAAGAGTAAGGTCTGGAAGGACATTTACAAAGCTGCAAAAGGTGGTGACCTAGAGAGGTGTTGAGGGTGGGGGCAGAAATCAAAGCAGAGATTAAAAGGAATTGAAGGCCCATCAGTAACATTTTAAGTTCTATCAAGATAATGTACTATTTGTAAAAAGCAAAACTAATTTTTAAAATTAACCACAAAATGTTTTACTTCAAAAGTTTTAAAGAGTTAGATTACTATTAGTAACAAAGTAAGATATCCACATTATATTTTTAAATAAACAAAATAAATTTTAGGTCAGAATATATAGTGTAGCTTCATTTGGGTGGAGAGAGAGAAAGACTTATATTGATACATGTTGTATTTAAGTGGGAAATACATGGAAATGTTGAAAGATCCCTACAAACTGTTAATGGTGGTTATTTTGTGGGGCAAGGAGTTAAGCAGAGAGGCAGAGAGGACAGGGGGAGACTTTTTTTTTCATATGCTTCTGTACAGTTTCCATTTTTATAGTGAGCATGTACTACTCTTATAATAAAAAAAAATCAAACTAAAAAAGCTAATTCAGGAATGGCCTACATGGCTAGCTATGAAACATCCCGAATTTCACACCTAAACCATGGACTATTTCCAGGTCTCACTTTTGTGTAAAAGATGGAAGCATTTTTATCTCATGAATTGACTTGAAGTTTATGCATTCAGTCAATATGCATCAGCCTCCTCAGTTCACATGCGCACTGATTGGCCCATTTGATTAGAAATGAAGGAAATAAGAATATGCGATTTTATTCTTCTCTAAGGGTTAAGGACAATGACCTAAAAGAGACACATTGCATTTCATTATCATTATTGGTTTGTAATTGTTCAAGCAAAGGGTGTAAGAGTTAAATAATCTGAACCAAATTTTAGTCAAGAATTTGATCCAGACCAAACTACAAAGCAAACACTGGAAGAGATGGTACTAAATGTACAATCATTTTTTATTATCATATGCACAAAGGGATACATATATAAACTGACTCTGTCCCACCCCTTTGTGCCACAAAAAAAGAAAAGAAAAAGATTTTACAAAAAGCGTCTGTTTTGATGGTATCAAACATGGTAGGAAGAGCGTCTTCCTTTAGTCGCTTCCTGTTTGTCAGTTTTCTATCTAGGTGTCAGGTTTAAATTTGGAACAGGCAATAAGCAGTGAATTCATCTCAAGCAAAGGAAGAAAAATAAGGGAAGAAACAAAACTTTAGATTACCCATGCAAAACCAAAATATAATTTAATATATAATGCTACTTTTTCTAGTTATAAAAGCTATTGTACTATAAATGAAATTAATTTGCATAATGCCAATGCGTGCCATAAATAAATACGGATCTAATTGTTTCTGATTTGAAGCTTGATTAGGGAAATGCTGACATTGAAAAATTACAAAATAAAAGTGATGATGAAAAGTGATAGATTCCAAAATTGGGTTAAGTCAAAAGTGAAATACCAGGAGTAAAAATAATGCAAGAACCTCCAAAGAGAATGATCAGAAATGAAAGAATATCCTACAAGAAATGGAATGGCAATAATTAAATCATATGGTTGTTATAAGCATTCACTGATACAAAAATGAAGTTCTTTTTTAGCTAAGACAGAAGAAGGAAGAGAGAGAAGTCCTGTTAGACCCTCCTAATGACTGACCTGAAGAATAGTGAAACACTAAGAGAATTTTCTTGGTGTATGCGTGTGCCTATCTAAACAGAAGGGAGGATAGCCACACCTGGATTTTCCAGTACAATGCCAATTTATTTATTTTCAGTTGTGATATAATGGACACAGTAAAAATGCACAAACCTTGAGTGTGTAGCACAGCTAATTTTTACATTTGTATCCATCCGTGTAAGCATCACTCAGATCAAGATAAAAAATATTCCATCACCTTAGAAGCTTTTCTTAGGACTTTCAGTCAATTTCTCATCCTGTAAACATAGCCAGCCACTCCTGCAACCCCTATGATCATGACTTAAATTCTTGAACTTGATATAAATGGAATCATACAGTAGATAGATTTTTGTATCTGGCTTCTTTCATTTTTGAAGGATAATTGAATTGTTTCTATTTTGAGATCATTGTGAATGATGCTACTATGAGCATTCTTTAAAAGTCTTTTGGCAGACATAGGTTTTAACCTGAATATAGGTCATCAAGTACAGTTCTTAGTGATTATAGGACCTATGGATTAAAGAGAAAGGTTTCTCAATTTATAAGAGTGAGACAGAGATTGAATAACCAGAATAGACAGTCCCATCCAAAAATGGAAGGAATACAAGGTAGGTAGCAATTATAGGTCCATAGTAATTCTGAAATCCACCTAGTCACATGGCACCCCTTTAATCCCTGATTAAGACCCAACTCCACTCCCTGTGAATAGATTATTCTTGGCTCTTGGCTTTGACCTTTGTGCTCTTGGCTCCTCCCTGTGGATCATCATTTCTCTTCCACAAAATTTCTCTTCCTCAAAAAACATCCGTGTGTGCAGCAAGGTAGGTTTCTTAGCCTATTTCCTCCCTATAGATATTAATTTTGTACTCTCTCTGTCTCATTCCAAGCTGTTTTGATTCCTTTAGCAACTTTGTGGGTTTCTTATATCAATTTATAATAAACTCCAATAAGCAAAGCCACACCCTCTGTTCTTTCTGAGACAAATCCTTCTATGCCTGTGTCATGTATAAGACTGTTATGGGAAAACGCCCTTAAAATTCTTGAAAGCCTTATTGTTTAACTGAAAGCGTCCATAAAAGTCTGCCCTTAAATCTGTCTGAGATCCTAAAAGAGTGTCTTACAGCTACATACTTGAGATATTTCCCCTGAGGCCATGCTCTACAAGTGGCTCTGGATTTGATCTTGCAATTTATTACTTTGGAAATCTTTTACTGGGAGACCCTGGGGATGGAAAATAGTTTTATTTTCAAGCCCAGCAAGTCCTGAATATATTCTAATTCCTCTAAATTTGACTCAAAAACTTAACAGTTCCATCTTTATTTCATCTCTCTTTCTTCTTATGTCATCGTAATAAGTAGAAGAAGCCAGTCAGAACCTTCGGCATTCTGCCTGGAAATCTCCACAGTGAAGTCCATGAGTCTTTAAGGACCTTTTTGATTTTCTGAGTCTCCACAGGCAACAGTGTTGCCAAACTGTGTGCTACTACATAGCAAGGGTCCCTTTTTCCCTTATCATTGTACAACACTTTCCTCACTGTCACAGGAGCCCTCAGCAGTGGCCTCTTGAGGCTCTTTGAGCCTATATTTACAATGCTTTTGAGGTCCTACCAGCATCCACCCAGTCTCAAAGCCAATATCCCATATTTAAGATTTCTGTTATGGAGCATCCCCTTTCCAGGTACAATTTGCTGCATAAGAAATTGCGCCAAAATGTAATGGCTTCAAACAATAGCCATTTAATTATACCTCATTATTTTGTGGGTCAGGAATTTGAATTTAGGCAAGGCTCAGCAGAGTGATTCTGCTTCCCCATGTGACATCGACTGGGTCACTCAGTGGTATTTGGCTGTGGCAAATGGTTTGGAGAATCCAACATATCCTCCTCACACATCTGAAGCACTTTGGTGGGGATGGCTGGAAGGCTGGGCTTAGCTGAAGTGCCTCCACATGGCCTCTCCCACATGATGGCCTCAGGGTATTGGACTCCTTACAAAGGACATCAGCACTCCCAGAGAGTGCGTTTCAAGGGAACAAAGGCTTCTTCTGACCTGGTCTTGAAAGATACGCAGTACTGACTCATACTCTGAAATCTCTAGATGGCTCTGTTACATCTCAAGGTTATTCTGGAGAATGTCCCCAGAGATAGGGATGAAGAGGAGATTAATGTCAAGTACAGGATCTCCCTGGCTTAGACTACTCCAAAGAATGGGAGAGTTCATTTGCTTCATGCGCCAGAGAATCATTCTGTTTCCCAACCAACAGAATTTCAGAGAAACATCAGAGTTGTATTTTTTTGCGCCAAATTAGAGGGCCTATAGACAATGAGGCTAGCCAATGTATTGTTCTAATGAACACATATTATTTATTTGTTTGTTTGTTCGTTTGTTTTTTGAGGAAGATTAGCCCTGAGCTAACATCTGCTGCCAATCCTCCTCTTTTTTCTGAGAAAGACTGGCCCTGAGCTAACATCCATGCCCATCTTCCTCTACTTTATATGTGGTACTCCTACCACAGCATGGCTTGTCAAGCGGTGCCATGTCCACACCCGGGATCCAAACAGGCGAACCCCGGGACACTGAAGCAGAATGTACGAACTTAACCACTGCGCCACCAGGCCAGCCCCACTAATGAACACATTTTAAAATGCGTGTGGTGCTCTTAGGGAAGCAAGCTCTTGTTTTTAGGAAGATTAGCCGTGAGCTAACATCTGCCGCGAATCCTCCTCTTTTTGCTGAGGAAGATTGTCCCTACACTAACATCTGTGCTCATCTTCCTCTATTTTATATGTGGCACACCTGCCACAGCATGGCTTGACAAGCAGTGTGTAGGTCCACACCTAGGATCCATGCCTGTGAACCCTGGACAGCTGATGCAGAGCATGTGAACTTAACTGCTACGCTATTGGGCTGCCCTCTTTGAAGCTGGTCAAACCATTCAAAATGTTAAACCTTAAGATCTGAGGTTTCCTGGGAAAGACATCTTAGTTCCCCGGACTCCAAGTCCCCCTTTCTTTCAACCCATTTGTGTTTGCCCTCTCTTAGGTCTGCAGTAGTAGGGCAAGTAGTAGAGTTGGAATGAGCCCATGAAGGCATGGCATTTTACTTCTTCAGGAGGCATGCCCAATGAAGATCAAAGTTACTTTTCTGGGATCTCTTTTATAAGAACAAGTCTCTGGCCTTGGCCACATTTCACTCTCTTTTTTTCAACCAGTTTTCTCCTAAATGTTGCTGGTGTAAGATTGCAAACTCATCAGTGATGCTGCTAGGGTGAAGCTTTCTCGGGAGGTATCTGGTTAATTCAAGCCTTGTAGAAAGGTCAAAATAAGTTTGAGAACTTAGGGGTCCTCAATCTAAGTGAGGCCATGGTGATGAATGATGGACATTCTTATTCATTGAATGTAGAATACACTAGCATGGAGTTGGAAATTTAGGTTAGGGAAGAGTAACTAATTATGAATTGACCAGCCTATCTGCAATGATGCAAAATAGTATGCTACTAGTAGACTCGTTAGAAATATTGGGATGTTATGTTTCTTTGTCTAATCAACTAGTAGACTGGTTAGAAATATTGGAGTGTTACACTACTTTGCCCGACAAACCAATGTTATTTGGTTTTTATCTCATTTTCTTGCTACCCAAAACCCTAATGGCTTGGCATTTGCTTGCTGGATGTTATACCCACACCAAAGAAGAAGAAGCAATTTGAGGTTATGTATTTACAATGGGAGGCACTTAAAGAACAAAGTTGTCGCTCAGAGGTCTGCAAGCTTGCCTGAGTGTCCATACAGAACCACAGCTGGGAGAATGCTTTCACCCACATGCCTGAAGAAAGAAGACTCAGAAAGCATATGAGATGAAAAAGAATTTTCTGAATGAGAGAAATAAATCTTTCTTCATTTTCAGTACTTGGTTTCCATCATAAAGAAGAGTTTTAGGTGCCGGCCTCGTGGCCAAGGGGTTAAGTTTGTGCACTCCACTGCGGCAGCCCAGGGTTTTGCTGGTTCAGATCCCAGGTGTGGACATGGCACTGCTCATCAAGCCATGCTGAGGCGACGTCGCACATAGCAGAACTACAAGACCTACAACTCGAATATACAACTACGTACTGGGGGGCTTTGGGGAGAAGAAGGAAAATGAAAAAAGATTGGCAACAGATGTTGGCTCAGGGCCAATCTTTAAAGAAAAAAAGAAGATTTTTAGGATAGTAATGATCAATTACACCATGTTAGTATAAGACCAAAGCTAATACTGATCTAGGACTAAGGAATCATTACCTTTCATGATGGATTAAAATTTGAACATATCTTTACTTCAAAAAAAGAATGAGGTTACAGGTAAACTTCTACCCCTTAGTCCCTCTTTTCAGTCATGATACCACACACATTACAGCTAACAACTCACTGAGACAGAAAAATCAGTCCTCAAAGAGGTGACATCCATGCCCATCTTCTAAAGTCACAGACTTCATCATTAAGGTCAGAGAGCAAACTCAGCAAAATCAAAAGCCTGCTGGAGAGTTTATTACTATTATAATTATAATAATAGTTATTACCATTATTATTTTGAGTTACTAGAGTGCTCAGAAGGCTTGATATATTTAATTAACTTTTCAGAGGACAAGTCTGAAATTTCTGGCTTTGTCCTCCTGAAGTTACAGCTATTGTTAAAATCTGGTAAAACATTCTGTTACCTTTTCTAATTCCATGAAAAACTAATTCATTTGTAAAATACCTCCACTTCATTCACTCATTTATAACCCAAGATATGCACCAATCCACTTGGGAAACAAATCTTGTTATACATGGGAGATCAACAGTTTTATGAAATAAAATTAAAAGTGTAATGCGGTTAACATTTCAAAGATATGTCAATTGAAAGTACTCCTTGAACTCATTTGACCAATACATTTTTTCCATTTTTTGAAATCACACCTGTGTTAAGACACGCACTCTCTTCCTCTATCTGGTAAGCACAAGGTGTGGGAACTTGTGCAATAGATAATTAATCTCTATTGCTATCTATAGTTTCATAGTTAACACTGTCTTAGCAGAAGTGTGAAAACACATTCACACCTTTGAAAATGGATGATTAACTAATCAAATGACAATATGAATGTCAGACAGAATTACAGAAATGACTGCAAGGCAGAGCTATTTATGATTATAACATTCTATTTAATTTTTAACTGTGGATTGTTCAGTGTAATCTGTGTTCCTCAAACATCTAAGCAGATTCTCAACTTTTTAATTGCATGACTCCTTAAAAAAGAATGAAGAAAATCTCAGATTCTCCTCTAATTAAGCATTTTTAAGTACAAGAGGTTAAGAAGGAAAAGAGAGGTATAGTTCAAGACCACAGGCAGGGAGGAGCCAAGAAAGGAGAATCACATTTGAGTGAATGGTCAGTTATTTTTTCCCTCTGGATCTTGTCCATTTAAACTGCAGAGTAACCTCAATAGATAATTGAGTACCCAGTCTATCACAGCAAGTTCTCTTTTGATAGTCTCATGCATAAAAATCCAAATTGGGAGATAGACCTCATCTTTATTATTCTGTTAATTTTCTAAGTTTAACTGTGTGCTCTCTTTAAGAAGTGATAATTGGGAAAGGGTAGTGGTGCTGTTGGAAGAATGCAAACCTAGTAAGGGGAGCTTTAAAAACAGTATTCCATGTACATTGTATTAAAAGCCCTTAGATAAGAATATTTATCCATATTTATATTTTAAAGTTATAGTGTCTACTTGTGGCACATATCACTTATTGCCTTATAGTGTGGTATTTTAAAGACATGTTAACTCCTCTATAATACCTTGAAATCTGGCTACGTATCTGACTCATCACCCCACCCCAAATTAGCCCAGTTCTTTATACTAAGTAGATATCATTGCCTATTAAATCAACGCTAAATAGTAAATGATGAGACCAAAGTTGTTATAAAGTTGCATTTTCATGGAAAAACAATTATTTAAAGTATAAAAATATGATTTTTCACTTTATAAATTAGTCACACATTTCTTTGTTGCATAGAAATAAAAATTTTAATTAATTAGCAATATTTTAATTCAGCACCAAGTGAATATACTATCAATTGTTGAATGTTGTAGTGACTATTGCTCCACCTTGAATGTGTGTGTGCGTAGGTGTATACACACACCTATTCCCCTGCTCCAGGCTGGCTTCTGTCTCCATTTCTTTACTGACACCACTCTGGTCAAGGTTTTCCCATCCTTCTTTACTTTGACTTCTCAATAATATTTGACACCAGCGAATACCACTTTCTTTTTGAAACATTACCTTCTCTTAGTTCCCATGCCGTTGCGTGCTCCTAATTTTCCTCCTGCATCTCTTCTTGGGAGATCTCATTTACTCTCGTAGATTTGGTTACTATGTACATATTCCTATGCCTGTGAAATTTAAACCATTAGCCCAAATATCTCTTCTCACCTTCAGTCCCATATATGTATATGAATGTATGTACACACTCCCGCACACACACGAGGTACAATTCTCTGTCCCCCAAACCTGGTCCTTCACTGTGTTTCCCTCTCTCAGTGATTGAGGAGCTATTCATTCAGTTACCCATGTAGAAATCTGAGTGTCATCCTTTACCCTTCCTTCTCACATAGCCCCACATCTCATCTCTCATCATATCCTATTCATTCTGTCTCCCAAATATTTCTCAGATTCATCTACTTCTATACCTGCCCATATCCACCCAGACTGGGCAACATTGTCTGGCTTCATGCACTGCAACATCCTACTAGTCTTCTTGCCTCAAGTCTTGCCCCCTTCCACTCATTCTCATACTGTACTCAAAGAGACTTTTCTACAATGGTCATTAAACTTTTTTGCTTACAAACCCCCTGTAGAAATTTTGAAAAATATATGTACCTTCTTATACATTTTTAAGTTGGCATATAAATTATTTTACTATAAGTTTAAATAATTAAAAAGGGTGGAATATCGGTATAATGTAACACTGATACAAAAAAATAAAACAGCTGCATCCTATTTTGAATATATCCAAGTGAATCTAAATGATAAGATCTGATATCTGTCACCGTTCTCTTAAAAAATATGTGAGCAAGTTCTCTAGCAATTGGAAACGCCATGGTTTTTCCCCCTGAACTTGTATTTCCATTCCACTTCTCCAGGTTTTTTCCTAAACAATAATTTTTAGTCTTTAGCTGCTTATGCTATTACACTGCAGAAAAGCAAATACATAAGCTAAAATTTTTGATTATTTCCTCTGACCATAAGGCTCTAAGTATTAAATAATTTCTTACAGATTGAATTACTGTTAAACTTATCCTGCAATATAATTGATGAAAACAACATAAATATATTATACATTTAGAAGAATACTTATTAAATACAAAAAGTAAAATTTTATAAGAAAATCACCTTTTAATGAGATAGATTAAGAGATAGATTTTCTCTTAATCTATGGCTGTGAATAAACCTTATGTATTTCTAGAATGAAATCACTCAGAATAAAACTCCTCTTAATGTTACCTATAAGGGGCAGTGACCTGTGTCTACAACCTCGCCTCTTACCCTTGTACTTAAGCATCAGCCAGAATGAACTTCCTTAGTCTTTTCAAATCCAAAAGGATTCCTTTCCTTCAGAGTTTTTGCACATGTTTTCTTCAACCTGGAACGTTTTTCTCTCCCCTCTCCTGTTTTTTAGCCTGAATTACTCATATTAACCTCACATTTTAAATGTCAGTTTCTCTTAAAAGCCTGTCTGGACTGCCCATCTCCAGCCCCGCTCCAACCAGCGCTGCATTAGGCATCCCTCCTGTGCACCTTTGGCCCAAACCCCATAAAGCCCCACTCACTTCTCAACTTGATTATGATAACTAAAAACTTACTTGTAGACAGAAGCATCTTGAGGGCCATAAGCATTGTTTTATTCATCAGTCTATCATCAACACCTATGTCAATGCCTAGCGTATCAGAGATATTCAATAGTGGGTATAGTTTTTCAACAGACATGAGAGAATTTACACATTCAAATAAATCCTGACCTTCAAAATGGTTACTTTAGCCAACTATTGGCTTATTCCATTGCTCAAAACAATTAGTAATTCCTCAACATGAAATGTTAGACAAATCAGTTGTAATGATCCCAGGAATGCCTGTCAGGAACTCTGAGTTCTAGGCTGGACTTTTTCATGGACTCATTTTCCATTGGGCAATCATTTAAGATCTCCTTATCCCTCTACTTCAAAGCCCTATAGCTCCTTATGAATACAGTCACCAAACTCATCTATGGGTCGTGAACAGAGGCTGAGATGCCTCACCTGTGCAATGAGATATTTTAGTGGGCAACATAGTTTTCCATTTGTAAATTAATCACATATCTTGTTTTCCTTTCCATTTTTTTTTGATCATTTGAATTTGAGCCCTTGACTATCTTATCAAAATCATGAGAAAAGTTGATAAATCTTCATCAGTTCTTTGTTTATTACTTAGGAGTTCTGGTAAAATGTTTGGTATTAGAGAAGAGAAGGTGGACACTAAAATGAAATTGAAGCTTTTAGATTATGGTGGATTTCATGAAAAATAGGTTTCATATTTCCATTTAAAACAAGCAACATATCTATAAGAAATTTGATTAAATTTGCTATGGAAAACTATATCTTGGAATTCTCTGGTGATTTTCATCAATATACCACATTAATGTGTTTCTGTGTTTTTTTAAACCCCACATGTTCAATAAATGATTAAATTCATCTTTTAAAACACGTAAATAAGATGATCAAGAATTAAAAGTACAAAACCTGTTGAAAAGGAGAATAATAGATGTATCAGGGATGAGGGATGAGTTAATTTATGAAGCTTAGCAATTAAAATACTGCAAGTTTCCTGGCAGCTAAGATATGACGGGAAATTCACTGCGTTACTCAGTTCTGAGTCTAATAAAAGAATACCTACAGGTTTGCTCTTTCCTAGCCAGACTCTTTTTCCATTCCCATCAAGTCATAGACAAAGTCTAACACAAATATTACACAAATCCCAATATATTTTGTATTTTCTGAGTCATTGCTACAGTATTAATTTATAGACCTTCAGGTGAACAAGAAGTTTGGGTCACAGGACTCATTATGTCTTATTATTCCCTTAGACACAGCCAAAGACAGGAATGCAAGAAATTTATTTGCTTCTTAATCAATAGATTAAAACCATAATATCCAATCATGAATAGTTATCAGTGAGCAAAACATTCATTCGTAGAATGAACTAAAGTAAAAAACATTTTTTAAAGTGACCTGCAGTAAATATCACCTTTTTTGATCTTTCCCATCTAGTAAATCTGGTGATGGGTACCAGGGTACCTATTATATTTTCCATTTAAAATATTTCATAATAAAAAATTAATTTTAAATTTCTAAAGTGATGAAAAACGCAAACGTTGAAGGATCAATTTCCTTTTATGATCTTCACGTGAATAACGAAAAAACTTGGAAAGTTGCACTTCTCAATGTTCAGATTATATGGAGAATGACAAAAAATGCTTATTAGGGGCAAGTTACAGAACTCTAGTGCCACTTTATATTTGTGGAATCAAGTTGGGTCTCTAAAGAAGGGGTTTGTAATCATGAGGAGGTGTCCTGAACAGAAAGCAAAGCACCTCAGAAAAGTTTCAGGCTCTATTTTCCCTTCCTTTATACAGTCACTGCCTTTCTGAAACTCCCTATCAATGGAATGAGTTGGGGCTACAGAGGGATAGTGATAAGTGGGAAGTAGTGGGACTATAAGATCAGATTAGGCCAGATGTAGGTGTGGCAGTCCTGGGAGTTTGGAAATTAACCTGTAGAAAATCTGGAGTCATTAAAGGGCTTTCAGGAAGCAATGATACGATGAGATAGAAAAGAATTTTTAAAAGGCATAGTTTAGCCATGGTACATAAAACGAATTTTAGAGAAGAAAGGCTGGATGTCTGAAGTAGTTGGGAGGCTACAAAAATAGTCCAGGTGAGAAAGGATGTGGGTCTGCACAAAGATGTTGACTGTGGGCAAAGAAAGATATATGGTAGTACAGAAGGTTACATAAAAGGATTTAGATTTAGAGAGTGAAATGCAGAACATAATTCAAAGATGATTGAGATGTTAAGCATGGGTTGAGTTCTGAAAACATTGATAGAAATAAAGATGACTGAAGGTAAGTCTTTTCTAATGTGCTGAGTCTGAGGTATCAAGACAGCATCAAAATTATTTGGTAAAGAGCTGGAGAGGCAAACCTGAAACCAATATTTGGGAACCCTTCATACAAAATGCAACAGTTGCACCCCTAAGAATGGATCAGTTCTCTAAGAGAAAGGCCACTCAGAGAAGGCCAAAGCTCTCAGGATCGCACTTAATGGAAAAGTCACAGATTTAAAAATGGAAAAGGGTTACTCAGAGAGAAAAAAAAGCAAAATTCATGGGAGAAGTAGATGAGTATAGTTTCAATCTGGTTCAAGAGGAAAAAGGCTTTGAAAAAGGACAGATGGGTGCAGGGGGAGTGAGCAACAGTGCTGGCTGAGTGGGCAACAGAGGGGCTGAAAATGAGGCCTGAGGAGAGGTCCAAATGCATTCAGCTTCCAAACCATGGAAGCAGCAATTTAATAATTTCCTACTTGTCTCGTCTCTTGACAATAAATCTCCTCTTAGCGAATGTGATTCTGTTTTGCATAATGAAAAATGCACATCTCCCAAGGTGTAAAACTTCTCCAGTTCCCCTCCAATAGCCTTTCTAGAACACCAGGTGTGTCCAATTGGGCACTTATGTGCTCCAACACTCTTCTGGGGACCACTCCAAGGAGCACTTCACTCTGCTTGATCAGAAAATACGACTGTTTATGGCCATTTCCATTTCCTGAGAGTAAGCCCATGGATGCCTAACGTATTTCTGGAATTCAAAGATTGCAAAAGTACTATTATAGGACATCTAACACTTATTGACTACCACGTGTGTGCCATGCACTGACTAGCACTTCCATAGTTATTTCCTTATTTAATATTGACAATAATACCAAAAGTTGGACACTATTGGGAATTATTATTCCTCATTTTTCTGAAGTGGTATCCCAGGATTGTTTTAATCTCCTTGTAGTAGAAGACAATATCTCTTTACCTTTTAACGTGTATAATGAGAAATGAGAAAATGGCCCACTCATGGACTAAGAGATCAAAGAATCAAAATTAGAAAAGCATTTCAGCACTAGAGAATAATGTTTTATCAGGCCATATATCACCTATTCTTCTGATTTGTTACGAACAATTATTTGAAATTATGAATTATAGGGAATTTCATCTAGTAGAGATAAAATTGAGCTCCTTATATAAATGAAAAATGTCATAATTTTTGAGAATAAGGAATTTTGCACAAAGTCAATTTATTTGGCTCAAATACAGCTAAAACATTTAGCTTGAAATTTGACATAGTGGCTTAGCTATCATGTCTTGCTTATGGTTTATCAAAAGTTGACAGTTTCTTCTTTTTTGTTTTTAACCTACTTGGCTTATGGGAGAAATATATTATCATTTATACTCAAACCCAACCTACAAAGTAAAAATAATCTACAAATTTGAGAAGACACATTTCACCCTGAAAGTAAACAGGGTATGCAATTTTTCATGGCTAGTAATTTCTATAATTGGAATACTGTATACTTCCTGCATAATTAATGAAGAGTTGGGTTATTGATATCTTCTGAAAATCCAGCTTGTGTTGCCCTCTTAATGGTAAATTGAAGAAGCTGTCATTAGCAATATTTCACAGATGGGTTGTGACTGAAATTTTTTTCTATCTTTCTTTTCCAGCCAAGAGGTTTCTCCTCTTTTATGATTTCAGAATGTAATAATAAATAGTTTGAAGCACAAGTACAGTAGGTGACATCATACCCTTTGTCTCATGTGAGCTCTGAGTCGAAGAATGAATAGAAAAATGAATTGAAGAATGGTCGAATAATGAGTCAAGGCCAGTAGAAAAGTGCTGATGGGTGGGTTTAGGGAAAAGAGAAGATCAGAAGGAAAGTTCAGCCCAGAGGCTCTCTCCAGACAATAGTAACTGCAGCTGGATAAGCCATTAGTCTATGGCTGTAGCCAGTTTCAAAATTTAGGAATCAGTGAGCCAAATCAGACTAAACAAATTGGCTGTGATATTCTGATAAAAAGTAGAGGCCAGGGAGGCCAGTGATGAGACAGCTAGAGGACCTAATCTGAACCTCAAGAAGCAAATGTGTAAGCTAAAGAGAATGCTGCTGGAAGGTGTCAGACAAGAGCATAGTCAGCAAAGCCTGGAATGCAGCCACATGGAATTGGTGAATGTAAGATCTAGCAAACAAGAGAAGCTACAGGCAGGAGTTGAAAGGAGTTGAAATGCTCCCTGGGAGGGTCTCAGACCCTAAGAGAATGAAAGAAACCTTATGAAATGTCAGTTATCATATATCCCATAAATGGTTTAAACCTTTTGCAAATAATTAGATTAACTTTAAATTAAACACAAATTCAACACACACCAAGCAGCTGTTCTTGCCAGACACTGTGTCAATGATCAGAAATACAAAAGTAAGTGAGATATGGCCCCTGTATGGCCAAACCCCATAGCCTACTGAAGGAGAAGGTCTTGAAAGCAATCAGAAGAAAGCATTAATATAAAACAGACACGACACAGTGTGTGGAATCATCATTAAAATACTGAGAAAGTAAGACAAGGCTGCAGAGGAGGGACATGTGAGCTGGTTAGGAAATAGACTTTGCCAGGCAAAAAGGCATGAAGTATGACAGTGTCTGAAGTGTTCCAGGCATGGTGAAAATATGTGGGTAGAGTGTTAGATATACTGGGGTTAGGAGAAGGGGGCACAGAATGAGGAGAGGGAGAGGGATGAGCAAACTGGAGCCAGATAGAGGCAAGAGCTGTAGTTATTCTTACCTGTAGGCCGGTGGTTCCCAAAGTGCGCTCCCAGGATCAGTCCCAGGATCAGTTGCATTAGCAACACTTTGGAACAACTTAGAAACGCAAATTCTTAGTCCTCACCCCAGCCCTACAAAA
Source organism: Equus quagga (assembly GCF_021613505.1). Lineage (NCBI taxonomy): Eukaryota > Metazoa > Chordata > Mammalia > Perissodactyla > Equidae > Equus > Equus quagga. The sequence continues at coordinate 154,359,201 of NC_060267.1, read as the reverse complement.
TCAGAAACTCTGAGGGAGGGGTGGGGCCCAGAAATCCATGTTTTATGAGCCACCCAGGTGATTCTGATGAGCAATAGAGTTTTAGAACCACTGCTACAGGGAAAAGTAGGACTACAGGGAGTAGTTAAGCAAGAGAGTGACAAGGTGCCATTTTCTTCTTAGGATGAAAACTAGCCCACGTATGGAGGATGGACTAGACTAATGGCTGGAGACCATGGCTATTGCAACATCCAAAAAAGAGAAGCGGAAAGCCAAATATCTTTAACGAGAAAATATGGGTCAGAATTTGATATCATGATGAAGAAGGTGCTTCATGGTCTGACAGAAATTTGGAGTCAATTATAATTAGGGGAGGACCAAATAACCCCAATGTTGAAGTACTATTGTCCATTTTAAAAAGTTACTCATACCTTTCATATCAACATTTTTCTAATTTTCTCTTATTTCTTACATAATTGGACACAAATGGCAGCATTACTTCAATAACAGGAGTGCAGAAGGCCCTGGAGAGTCCCACAGTCCTGCCTAAGGTAGGCTCTCTAAATCTTTGTGTCTTTATAATAAACCCTGGAAATCTATCTGTTATGGACTGGACTGTGGCCCCCATCCTCCCGCATTACTATGTTGAAGCCCTAACCCCCAGTGTGACTACATTTGGAGATAGGGCCTATAAAGAGGATATAAAGGTTAAATGAGGTCATAAGGGCGGGACCTTAGTCTGATAGGACTGGTGTCCTTATAGGAAGAGGAAGAGACATCAGAGATCTCTCTCTCTCTTTGTTTGTGTACAGAAAAGAGCCCACGTGAAGACACAGCAAGAAGGCATCCCTACAAGCCAGGAAGAGAGGTCTCACCAGAAACCAACCCTGATGGCACTTGATCTCGGACTTCCAGCCTCCAGAACCGTGAGAAAATAAATTTCTTTTGTCTAAGCCACTCAGTCTGTGGTATTTTGTTTTGGCGGCCTGAGCTGACTAAGACTATCATAGTGGAAAGAGCATGACCTCTGGAACCAAACAGATGTGGATTTAAATCCCAGCTCTGCCATTTATTAGGCATATCTTTGTGCTTCACTTTCATCATAAAATATAGACAATGAGGATACTATTGCCCCCCCTAGTCATTTATTTATTCAGTAATTGTTTATTGAGTGCTTTGTGTGTGCCAGGTACCCAACAAAAAATTGCTGTGCTCTGATGCTACAATAGAGATTAAAAATAGACATGGTCCTTTACCTTCTGGAGCTTATGATATAGAGTGAGACAGACAATAATGAATGAATTTCACAAAGTCATGTTAATTTGTAATTACATTAGTGCTATAGCTTCTGCTAAAGAGATTTGTCTTACCCAAGGCGAGGCCCCTTCCTAGGCCAGCCTTTTACCAATGATTGGTCAAGGCAGGAGGATAAAGCCCAGCCCCTCGCTCCAATTGACCACAATTCTGAAGGGCCATCCCAGCTTCAGAGCTCTGTATGGAGTTGGCTAAATTCTTGTTTTGACTACACCACAGCTTAACTTCTCCCTCCTCCTAATTCTGTTTCTTTCCCTTCTCTTCCAAAAGTATTGACCACCAGAGCATGCCCTAATAAACGTCCCATGTGCTAGTCTTCACCTCAGAGGCTGCTTCCCAGGGACCCAAGGTGCAAAAGCTGGTTTGTACAGAATAAACATAAACATGCTCTGCAACCAAGGATGGAAAGTCAAGGTTCTTTAGCTGAACCTGAGGAGTGGGATATGAGCTCCCATAGCCCACCCCTCATCTGTCTGCTCATAAACTAGAAGCCAGCAGGCACAGAACCAGGATGGACAGGGCAGGTGACACTGTTCATTGTCCTGACACTGACCAATCACAGATCTTGTCTGAGCCTTCAAAAATTCCAGTGGTCAAATGTGCTGAGACATGGCCTAAAATTAGAAGAGATAAAAATATCATTTGTACCTTTATTTATCTATCCAGAGAATAAGAGTCAGTTGAAAATGAAAAGACTATGACATAGTCACAGAAATAGGCAGGAAGATAGACAAGATGAACGGCTAAGAAATGGACCCAAGATAAGAAAGAACTGACAAAGGAAAGGTCAGCTATTCAGTAAATACTTCTGGGAAAATAATATTAGAAAAATTCATTAGTTATTTGGAAAAAAAGAAAGTTAGACATTCACTTCCCATATGATAAGATGAAATAAAGAGGAAAAGAAAGGAAATAGATGTAAAATAGCAATTTATTATGTTTTTTAAATCAGAAAACAGAAGAAATATAGAGGATAAGATGTATTATCTCTCACTAAGAATTAACTAATGGAATAAATAACAAAGAAAAATACTCCATCTATGTATGTCTGTCAGGTTATTATTAATAAAAGTAAAAGGAAAACAACAATTACAATAAACACCACAAACAGGATAGAAAAAGGCTTCATATAGAAAGACAATATATAAATCAGTGAGAAAAATAGTAATAGTCTAATTTAAAATGGGAAAGAACGTGGATAGACAGTTCATAGAAGAACTATAAAAAGGCTATTAGCATGCAAAATATTTATCACTACTAATAAAAATTAATAAGTGGTAACAGTATGCCTGTTTGTATCAATTTAGCAAATATCTTTACAATGACTTTACCTATTGTTGACAGTTTATCCACAGTAATTGGCACAGTAATTCCACTTCTAGGAATTATCCTTTGGAAATAAACAGAGCTAGAGATGAAAAGTTTATTTTTAGAATATTTATCTCAGCGTTAATTTTAAAAGAAAAATTAGAAACAATCTAAAACTTCAACAATAGATAAACGGTGAGATAAAGTGCAGAATCTAGATATAGCTCACAACAGAAAAAGAACAGGCAGATAGTGGACTTGGATAATCCTGAAACAGTAGGCTGTTTTTTGTGCCTGGATTTTTAGGTATTCCCATTGGCATATCACACAGTTAGGGAGAGGGTGGCAGACATTTACACAGCAGCAGAGAAGTTAGGAATGTAAACTCTGGATCAGATTTCCATGTGTTTCCATCCAGTTCTGTTGCTGTGTGATCTTATCCTATGGGCAATGAGGGACACATTGCAGGTATTTATATAAATTAGGACAATATCTTTGAGTAGCAAGGAGTAAGGACCAATTTGAATCAGTTTAAACAAAAAGTGAGAAACGATGAGCAAGTGCTCTTTTAGCCTAGATGTATACAAGCGGATCGTTTTGATAATACCAGGGAGCAAGAGTGAGGGACAAGGAAGTCCTTCAGGGGAGGAGGGAAAGAGAATCCACGGACGTTTTATTGAGTTTCCCACTTTACAGGTGACTGGTGCTAGATATCATGAGACCTTTGGAGGTGTCTTATAAAATGTGCTTCAGAACTGTCTCCCCAGGGAATAGAAAGCAGGACACATTTACCCATTGGATTCCATTCATTATGGATCCAGGTGGCCTCACAGGCATTAACCTCCCCTGCACTTCTGGGTTGTATAGCTGTGACTGCTGAGAGGGTCCCAAAGGGTGTTCCATGCAGTAGCGTCAGAGAAGCAAATGAGAGGTATAAGGTGCTGGTAGGTGCACCTACATGAAGATGGTTTGAAGCCTACAAAGAACTAGAGGCTACACATAAGAGTTGGGGCCGAGAGATTTTGGCGGGATATACAAAAGATGTCCTATATGTAAGTCTTTGGCGGCACAAGAAGAGCAAAGACCCAGACAGGCAGGAATAGAGCTGGACCTCAAAGCAGCTACAACCAGAGGTTCAAACTCCATCTGGATTTTCTCAGTCTTAAATCTCTACATCTCTTTGGTTGGGCATCATCTTTTCTTTCTCCTTAGAGATAGCTTTCTCTATGTGGCAGCAAACTTGTCTTTTAATGGCTTTTATGTTTTGCATTTTACAATTTCAGCCTCAGGAGACAAACTGGTATACTTACACCTACATCTAACATTTCACAGGGCAAGCTTCACTGGCCTATTTAAGGTCAAGCATCCATTCTTGGACAAATGAGTATGGTTAAAGAGAGGTGTCTTGTAAGGACATGAGGACATTTTTAGAAACAATATAATAAAGTAGGGAAGGAGGAGTTTCCAAAAGAAGATCAAGATGCCAAGCAAACAATGTCAAGCACTGAAACTGGACAGCAATTATCAATATTTGATTGTTTTTCTC